>NC_057802.1:47804756-47971730 GCF_018294505.1 Triticum aestivum
TCGTAGAAACTTTATTTTCTTGTTACGATGATACTTCACTCTGAAATTCTTTGAACTTTTCAAACGTTTCAGACTTGTGTTTCATCAAGTAGATATATCCATACCTACTCAAATCATCTGTGAACATTAGAAAATAATGATACCCGCCGCGTGCTTCAACACTCATCGGATTGCATACATTGGTATGTATTATTTCTAATAAGTCATTAGCTCGCTCCATTGTTCTGGAGAACGGAGTTTTAGTCATCTTGCCCATGAGGCATTGTTTGCAAGTACCAGATGATTCATAATCAAGTGTTTCCAAAAGCCCATCCGCATGGAGTTTCTTCATGCACTTTACACCAATATGACCTAAACGGCAGTGCCACAAGTATGTTGCACTATCATTATTCACTTTGCATCTTTTGGCATCAATGATACGTCTCCAACGTATCTATAATTTTTGATTGCTCCATGCTATATTATCTTCTGTTTTGGACATTATTGGGCTTTATTATTCACTTTTATATTATTTTTGGGACTAACCTATTAACCGGAGGCCCAGCCCAGAATTGTTGTTTTTGCCTATTTCAGAGTTTCGCAGAAAAGGAATATCAAACGGAGTCCAAATGGAATGAAACCTTCGGGAACGTGATTTTCGGAACGAACATGATCCAAAGGACTTGGACCCTACGTCAAGAAATCAAACAGGAAGCCACGAGGTAGGGGGCGCGCCTACCCCCCAGGCGCGCCCTCCACCCTCGTGGGCCCCATGTTGCTCCACCGACGTACTCCTTCCTCCTATATATACCTACGTACCCCCAAACAATCAGATACGGAGCCAAAAACCTAATTCCACCGCCGCAACCTTCTGTACCCGTGAGATCCCATCTTGGGGCCTGTTCCGGAGCTCCGCCGGAGGGGGCATCGATCATGGAGGGCTTCTACATCAACACCATAGCCTCTCTGATGAAGTGTGAGTAGTTTACCTCAGACCTTCGGGTCCATAGTTATTAGCTAGATGGCTTCTTCTCTCTTTTTGTATCTCAATACAATGTTCTCCCCCTCTCTTGTGGAGATCTATTCGATGTAATCTTCTTTTGCGGTGTGTTTGTTGAGACCGATGAATTGTGGGTTTATGATCAAGTTTATCTATGAACAATATTCGAATCTTCTGAATTCTTTTATGTATGATTGGTTATCTTTGCAAGTCTCTTCGAATTATCAGTTTGGTTTGGCCTACTAGATTGATCTTTCTTGCAATGGGAGAAGTGCTTAGCTTTGGGTTCAATCTTGCGGTGTCCTTTCCCAGTGACAGTAGGGGCAGCAAGGCACGTATTGTATTGTTGCCATCGAGGATAACAAGATGGGTTTTTTATCATATTGCATGAATTTATCCCTCTACATCATGTCATCTTGCTTAAAGCGTTACTCTGTTCTTATGAACTTAATACTGTAGATGCATGTTGGATAGCGGTCGATGTGTGGAGTAATAGTAGTAGATGCAGGCAGGAGTCGGTCTACTTGTCTCGGACGTGATGCCTATATACATGATCATACCTAGATATTCTCATAACTATGCTCAATTCTGTCAATTGCTCAATAGTAATTTGTTCACCCACCGTAAAATACTTATGCTCTTGAGAGAAGCCACTAGTGAAACCTATGGCCCCCGGGTCTATTTTCCATCATATTAATCTTCCAACACTTAGCTATTTCTGGCGCCGTTTTTATTTTGCTTTTACTTTACTTTGCATCTTTATCACAAAAATACCAAAAATATTATCATATCTATCAGATCTCACTCTCGTAAGTGACCGTGTAGGGATTGACAACCCCTTATCGCGTTGGTTGCGAGAATTTATTTGTTTGTGTAGGTGCGAGGGACTCGCGCGTAGCCTCCTACTGGATTGATACCTTGGTTCTCAAAAACTGAGGGAAATACTTATGCTACTTTGTTGCATCACCCTTTCCTCTTCAAGGGAAAACCAACGCAGTGCTCAAGAGGTAGCAAGAAGGATTTCTGGCGCCGTTGCCGGGGAGGTCTACGCAAAAGTCAACATACCAAGTACCCATCACAAACCGTTATCTCCCGCATTACATTATTTGCCATTTGCCTCTCGTTTTCCTCTCCCCCACTTCACCCTTGCCGTTTTATTCGCCCTCTCTTTTTCGTTCGCCTCTTTTTCTTGCTTCTTGTTTGCTCGTGTGTTGGATTGCTTGTTTGTCATGATGGCTCAAGATAATACCAAATTATGTGACTTCACCAATACCAACAATAATGATTTCCTTAGCACTCCGATTGCTCCTCTTACCAATACTGAATCTTGTGAAATCATTGCTGCTTTGTTGAATCTTGTCATGAAGATCAATTCGCCGGCCTTCCTAGTGAAGATGCCGCTACTCATCTAAATAGCTTCGTTGATTTGTGTGATATGCAAAAGAAGAAAGATGTTGATCATGATATTGTTAAATTGAAGCTATTTCCTTTTTCGCGTAGAGATCGTGCTAAAGCTTGGTTTTCGTCTTTGCCTAAAAATAGTATTGATTCTTGGAATAAGTGCAAAGATGCTTTTATCTCTAAGTATTTTCCTCCCCTAAGATTATCTCTCTTAGAAACGATATTATGAATTTTAAGCAACTTGATCATGAACATGTTGCACAAGCTTGGGAGAGGATGAAATTAATGATACGTAATTGCCCCACGCATGGTTTGAATTTGTGGATGATTATACAAATTTTTTATGCCGGATTGAACTTTGCTTCTAGAAATCTTTTAGACTCGGCCGCGGGAGGCACTTGTATGGAAATCACTTTAGGAGAAGCTACTAAACTCATAGATAATATTATGGTTAATTATTCTCAATGGCACAGTGAAAGATCTACTAATAAAAAAGTGCATGCCGTAGAAGAAATTAATATCTTGAGTGGAAAGATGGATGAACTTATGAAATTATTTGCTACTAAGAGTGTTTCTTCTGATCCTAATGATATGCCTTTGTCTACTTTGATTGAGAATAATAATGAATCTATGGATGTGAATTTCGTTGGTAGGAATAATTTTGGTAACAACGCGTATAGAGGAAACTTTAATCCTAGGCCTTATCCTAGTAATTCCTCTAATAATTATGGTAATTCCTACAACAATTCTTACGGAAATTTTAATAATATGCCCTCTGAATTTGAGACTAGTGTTAAAGAGTTTATGAATTCGCAAAAGAATTTCAATGCTTTGCTTGAAGAGAAATTGCTTAAAGTTGATGAATTGGCTAGGAACGTTGATAGAATTTCTCTTGATGTTGATTCTTTAAAACTTAGATCTATTCCTCCTAAGCATGATATCAATGAGTCTCTCAAAGCCATGAGAATTTCCATTGATGAGTGCAAAGAAAGAACCGCTAGGATGCGTGCTAAGAAAGATTGCTTTATGAAAGCGTGTTCTTCTAGTTTCTATGAAAATAAAGATGAAGATCTAAAAGTTATTGATGTGTCCCCTATTAAATCTTTGTTTTGCAATATGAATCTTGATAATGATGGGACTGAATATGATCCACCTTTACCTAGAAGGTGTTCCAAAAATTCGAAGTTTTTAGATCTTGATGCTAAAATTGATAAAAGTGGGATTAAACAAATCAAAACATTAGATATTAATGAACCCACTATTTTGGATTTCAAGGAATTTAATTATGATAATTGCTCTTTGATAGATTGTATTTCCTTGTTGCAATCTGTGCTAAATTCTCCTCATGCTTATAGTCAAAATAAAGCTTTTACCAAACATATCGTTGATGCTTTGATGCAATATTATGAAGAAAAGCTTGAGTTGGAAGTTTCTATCCCTAGAAAACTTTATGATGAGTGGGAACCTACTATTAAAATTAAGATTAAAGATCACAAATGCTATGCTTTGTGTGATTTGGGTGCTAGTGTTTCCACGATTCCAAAAACTTTGTGCGATTTGCTAGGTTTCCGTGATTTTGATGATTGCTCTTTAAACTTGCACCTTGCGGATTCCACTATTAAGAAACCTATGGGAAGAATTAATGATGTTCTTATTGTTGCAAATAGGAACTATGTGCCCATAGATTTTATCGTTCTTGATATAGATTGCAATCCTTCATGTCCTATTATTCTTGGTAGACCTTTCCTTAGAACGATTAGTGCAATTATTGATATGAAGGAAGGGAATATTAGATTCCAATTTCTATTAAAGAAAGGCATGGAACACTTCCCTAGGAAGAAAATAAAATTACCATATGAATCTATTATGAGAGCCACTTATGGATTGCCTACCAAAGATGGCAATACCTAGATCTATCCTTGCTTTTATGCCTAGCTAGGGGCGTTAAACGACAGCGCTTGTTGGGAGGCAACCTAATTTTATTTTTATTTTTTTATTCTGTTTAGGAATAAATATTTGATCTGGCCTCTGGTTAGATGTGTTTTTATGTTTTAATTAGTGTTTGTGCCAAGTTAAACCTATAGGATCTTCTTGGATGATAGTTATTTGATCTTGCAGAAATTTCCAGAAACTTTCTGTTCACGAAAATAATTGTTAAAAATCACCAGGACGTGATAAAATATTGATTCCAATTTCTGCTGATCAATAAACAAATTGTCTAGGTAGTCCTATTTTGGCTGATTTTTTGGAGTTCCAGAAGTTTGCGTTAGTTATAGATTACTACAGACTGTTCTGTTTTTGACAGATTCTGTTTTTGTGTGTTGTTTGCTTATTTTGATGAATCTATGGCTAATAAAATAGTTTATAAACCATAGAGAAGTTGGAATACAGTAGGTTTAACACCAATATAAATAAAGAATGAGTTCATTACAGTACCTTGAAGTGGTCTTTTGTTTTCTTTCGCTAATGGAGCTCACGAGATTTTCTGCTGAATTTTGTGTTGTGAAGTTTTCAAGTATTGGGTGAAAGATTTGATGGATTATGGAACAAAGAGTGGCAAGAGCCTAAGCTTGGGGATGCCCATGGCACCCCCAAGATAATCTAAGGACACCAAAAAGAAAAGCTTGGGGATGCCCCGGAAGGCATCCCCTCTTTCGTCTACTTCCATCGGTAACTTTACTTGGAGCTATATTTTTATTCACCACATGATATGTGTTTTGCTTGGAGCGTCTTGTATGATTTGAGTCTTTGCTTTTTAGTTTACCACAATCATCATTGCTGTACATACCTTTTGAGAGAGACACACATGATTCGAAAATTATTAGAATACTCTATGTGCTTCACTTATATCTTTTGAGTTATATTGTTTTTGCTCTAGTACTTCACTTAATTCTTTTAGAGCACGCTGATGGATTTGTTTTATAGAAACTATTGATCTCTCATGCTTCACTTAGATTATTTTGAGAGTCTTAAATAGCATGGTAATTTTCTTAAATAATCCTAATATGCTAGGTATTCAAGATTAGTAAAAACTTTCTTATGAGTGTGTTGAATACTAAGAGAAGTTTGATGCTTGATGATTGTTTTGAGACATGGAGGTAGTGATATCAAAGTTGTGCTAGTTGAGTAGTTGTGAATTTGAGAAATACTTGTGTTGAAGTTTGCAAGTCCCGTAGCATGCACGTATGGTAAACGTTATGTAACAAATTTGAAACATGAGGTGTTCTTTGATTGTCCTCCTTATGAGTGGCGGTCGGGGACGAGCGCTGGTCTTTTCCTACCAATCTATCCCCCTAGGAGCATGCGCGTAGTGCTTGGTTTTTGATGACTTGTAGATTTTTGCAATAAGTATGTGAGTTCTTTATGACTAATGTTGAGTCCATGGATTATACGCACTCTCACCTTTCCATCATTGCTAGCCTCTTCAGTACCGTGCATTGCCCTTTCTCACATTGAGAGTTGGTGCAAACTTCGCCGGTGCATCCAAACCCCGTGATATGATACGCTATTTCACACATAAACCTCCTTATATCTTTCTCAAAACAGCCACCATACCTACCTATTATGGCATTTCCATAGCCATTCCGAGATATATTGCCATGCAACTTTCCACCGTTCCGTTTATCATGACACGTTCATCATTGTCATATTGCTTTGCATGATCATGTAGTTGACATAGTATTTGTGGCAAAGCCACCGTTCATAATTCTTTCATACATGTCACTCTTGGTTCATTGCATATCCCGGTACACCGCCGGAGGCATTCATATAGAGTCATACTTTGTTCTAGTTTCGAGTTATAATCATTGAGTTGTAAATAAATAGAAGTGTGATGATCATCATTTTCTAGAGCATTGTTCCAAGTGAGGAATAAAAAAGAGAGAGAGAGAAAGGCCATAAAAAAGAGAAGGCCCAAAAAAATGAGAGAAAAAGAGAGAAGGGACAATGTTACTATCCTTTACCACACTTGTGCTTCAAAGTAGCACCATAATCTTCATGATAGAGAGTCTCTTGTTTTGTCACTTCCATATACTAGTGGGAATTTTTCATTATAGAACTTGGCTTGTATATTCCAACAATGGGCCTCCTCAAGTGCCCTAGGTCTTCGTGAGCAAGCAAGTTGGATGCACACCCACTTAGTTTCTTTTGTTGAGCTTTCATATATTTATAGCTCTAGTGCATCCGTTGCATGGCAATCCCTACTCCTCGCATTAACATCAATTGATGGGCATCTCCATAGCTCATTGATTAGCCTCGTTGATGTGAGACTTTCTCCTTTTTTGTCTTCTCCACATAACCCCCATCATCATATTCTATTCCACCCATAGTGCTACATCCATGCACTACAGGAAACAGCTACTATGCCGTCAGCCACGGCGGACGGCAAAGGCTCGAAAGGCGGACGGCAAAAGGCTCCGACAAAGAAGGCTACGGTAAACAGCTGCTTTGCCGTCTGCTTCCGGGCGGCGGACGGCAAAGGCTCTTTGCCGTCTGCGGCGGACGACAAAGAGGGCGGACGGCAATAATTGCGCTGTCAGTCCGTTAAGTGGCTAACGGCAGACCTTTGTCGTCCGCCGCAGACGGCAAAATTTCCCTGGTCTTTGTCGTCCGCCTTATGATGTCACCTACACGTCACTAGATGGCTGGTTCTTTGCCGTCTGCCACTGATGGCAAAGTGCAGGTTCTTTGCCGTCTTCCACGGACGGCAAAGTCTTTGCCGTCTGCCACTGTAGGCAAACTGACCAAATGGGTCAGCTCCCAGAAAGCACAGTTGGCTGCCACGTGGCTTCTTTGCCGTCCGCGGCAGACGGCAAAGAGCTCTTTGCCGTCGGTGGCAGACGGCAAAGAGCCTGCATATTGTCTGTTTTTTCTGTTTTTTATTAAATCCCACAATTTGCACAGAAAATATATAAGTTTCATATCACATATCCAGCACATAAGTTTCATATCACATATCACATCAGTTTCATCCATACACACATTGTTCATACATAAGCAAGTTCCATCCATACACATTGTTCCATCCATATATATATTACAATGCAATGTTTCATGAAGATAGCAAGTTCCATCATAGCAAGCTAGATACAATGCAAAGTTTCATCAAAGGAAAAGCAAGCACTTCATCATAGCAAGCTAGCTTCCATGAAGTGAATGAAATCTGCAAAATGGTAAATAAGAAAGTTAGAAATAGGTGACTAGAACAAGAAGAAGACTAGAACAAGAAGTATATGTCATTTATGAGCTAACTTAGGTGAAATGGATCATATATGAGCTAACTAAGTTGAAATGGGTTGTTTATGAGCTAACTTAGTTGAAATGGATCATTTATGAGCTAACTTAGTTGAAATGGGTCGTTTATGGGCTAACTAAGGTGAAGGGCATCGTTTTTGAGCTAAGTAAGGTGAAATGGGTCATTTTGGAGCTAACCTAGGTGAAATGGGTCATTTTGGAGCTAACCTAGGTGAAATGGGTCATTTTAAAGCTAACGTAGGTAAAATGGATCATTTAGGAGCTCATCTACGTAAAATGGGTCATTTTAGAGCTAATTTAGTTGAAATGGATCTTTTTGAGCTAACTTAGGTGAAATGGATCATTTAAGAGCTAATTTAGGTGAAATGGATCGTTTTTTAGCTCACTTAGGTCAAATGGATCGTTTATGAGCTAAATTAGTTGAAATGGATCGTTTATGAGATAACCTAGGTAAGATGGGTCATTTTGGAGTTAACCTAGGTGAAATGGGCCATTTTAAAGCTAACGTAGGTAAAATGGATCATTTAGGAGCTAATGTAGGTAAAATGGGTCATTTTTGAGCTAACTTGGATGAACTGCATCATTTATAAGCTAACCTAGGTAAAATGGGTCATTTTGGAGGAAAATAAGCTAACTCTAGGTCATTATGGTAAGCATATTGGAGGAAATAAAGCTAAGTCTAGGTCTTTATGCATTTGTTAAGCAAAACACTAGAGAAACTTACCGTGATCAGGGAGGTGTAGGAGCGGGGTGGCTAGTGCCGCTACCTGGAGAAGGATCGTGCGATGCGTTTCTGGAGTTAAGCTGCACCAAAGATCATTTCCAATGTCTCGTTAGCATTACGACACTCAAATGTTAAGACTACCAAGTAATGTCCATTCAAACTAAACTCACCGTGCTCCCAGGAGCAATCACTGGCATCGGCGGAGCGGGCTGACCGGACTTCTCGCACACAGACTGCACATTTGGTTTTCAGAACAGAGTCATACTAGTTAGTAATGAGACTCAAATGTTAAGACTAGCAAGTAATCTGCAGAAGAAACTTACCACAAGGAGCTCGTACATGGCCCTTGCCTGCATGTCATTCCGTGCCCTCTCCTCCTCCATCATCTTTCTCGTCCTCTCCTCCATCTCCCGCTGCCTCTCCGCCGCCTCCGCCAGAAGTTTCTCCGTTCTATCTCTCTCAGTCTGTATAGCAGCCTGCAACACCACTCACATGACCATTTGTAATCATTGATGGAAGCGCACACAATGTAATGGAGAAAGATACTGAGTACGTATCACTAACCTTGATGGCGAGTTGCACTGGCCGTTCACGAGGCCTTATCTCAGGAGCGGAGCTCGACTGGCGCGCCTTGATCTCCGGGAGAGTGCTAGGACAACGGATAAGTCCATCTCCAATGGCTATGGAGCCATGGGACCTCCCGCCACCAGATATCATCACCAGCTCTGGATCAATGGGACCCTGGCTCGGGTTAAAGTCCTCCCCTTTCCTCGCCTTCCCCTCATCTCTATATCTCACGAGCTTGTTGTGGGAGGAGATGTTGGTGAAGTTGTTTGCATCATCGAGGTCAGACTGAGAGAAAGCCTTGACTTTCTTGAAAGAGCCAGTGTGGGCCATGGCATACAGGTCGTACACCTCTGGCACCTTATCCGCCTTATTGTAGCGTGCCTGAAAGAGAGAAACAATGAAAATTAGTAATTAAAGGGCTCAAGCTAGCATGATGAATGAATTGCATGAATCATGAAGCAAACCACATACCCAGTTGCGCCCGAACTGATATAAGTTGGAGCTGCCTTGATGGTGTGGCACACCTTCCATTTGGGCACGTTTGTCCTTGGCCTGGTTGTGGAGGGCTAGCCATTCTTGTGAGCACCACTCATCGACCAACACCTCCCAACAATCCATCCGATCCGCACACCATCTCGGAGGCGCCTAAGTTAGCAAATAGAAACTTGAGCGCTACGGCTAAGAATTACTAAATGAAGGAACTTAAGTAGAAGGCCTTAAGAATTACCTTCATGTACTGCTCCTTACTCAGGAACTTATCGCGGCACGCCGGCTTGGTCTTCTTGATACCACGCAAGGCGTAGTAGTCTCGAACAGCCTGCACCCGAGCCTCGTGCCGTAAGTTCTGGAGTAGGCGCTTGCAGACGTTCTGGATAACATTTGCGCTGTCCTCCTCGTATCCCTCCTCACACCTGTAGAATGTCTGCAATCAAATGAGACAATATTGATTAGTACAATTAATAACTAGCTAGTTGAAGATTTTGAAATGTGTAAAGGAGAAATTACCCAGAACGTCCTGATCACCATGTCTGCCCTCGTGTCGCACACGACACCGTCGATAATGACATCCGGCGGGGCCGGGGCAGCCACGTAGTGCTCCCAGCTCAACCCAAGCTCTGGAAGCCGACCCTCACCAGGCAACGTGACAAACCCCGGGAAGTTTTGCCGGCAAAGAACTCCAAGGACGGAGTTGGGCCGGCGGACACTATGATGGTGGTCCCAACCCCTGCAGCATGACAAGGCCAACGCATTAGTTATTTGAAGAAACGTGAATGCAGAAGGTACAAAAATATTAAATGCACTTACGTACCTCTCCCCATCAGGGAAGATCAACCACCTCTGCTCGCGGGTCGCCGGCACGGACGGGAGCCGTGTAGCACCACGCTGGTAGACGGTGCCACCCTCCTCCTCAAGATCAGTCGGCTCCCCGCCATCATCAGCATGGCCACTCGGCTCCTCGGGCTGATCCGGCCAGGTACCCCATCCGGACGTGTGCTCCTCCGGGGTCTCGTGGGCCGAACTCTCGTGGGCCGAAGGCCAGTCGACCCGAGGCTCGTGGGCCCAAGACCCGTGGACCGGAGTCCGTGTAGCCTCCTCCTCGGACGAGTCCACCCTAGCAGTCACGTGCTTGGGTGAAACAGCTGGGGGTGGCGGCGAGGAAGGCGCCGTAGCAGTCACCCTACCTCCTCTCCCGCGACCACGTGCCCCACCTCCTCTCTTCCTACCTCGTCCCCTGCTGGGCACCGCGGTCGACGAAGAAGGGCCCGGCGGTGTGGACATACTGTCCAGCAACGCTCGACGGAGAGGTACGTCTGGAATCGAAGACCTCAGACCACGCGCCGACGAAGAAGGGGCCTTGGCGCGCTCCCGACCAGCGCCCACCATCTTTCAACACCTGCCATGACAAACAGTAAACGAAATTAGTACAACATAAAAAAAAGACCGACATGAATAATAATATGTGTATCACTTAAGTGTATCATCATCAAGTACAGTTCTGCTTTGGCTTCGTCCAGTTCTGCTTTCCTTTCGGTTCTTTCATGTTTTGTAACGGCCTATCACATAGCGCCTCCAGATCGACTCTAGCCTTAGTATTATCCTTTGACTTCCCATCTATGCCGAACAATGTACCAAAAAGTGCCTCGGCGATATTCTTCTCAGTGTGCATCACGTCGATGTTGTGTGGGCAAAGGAGGTCTTTGAAGTAAGGCAGATCCCATAAGCATGTTTTGTGAGTCCAGGCGTGCTTAGAATTATACCCCTTGAAGTACCCTGGACGCTCTGGATCTAGCTCGAGAGCGTTTAACTGATCCAGGGTCTGTTGGCCTGTCAATGCATGTGGTGCAGAGTTTTTGACAACTCTACCTCTGATGAAGTTCTTCTTGTCTTTCCTGAACTTATGGCGAGGATTCAGGAACTCTCTATGCATGTCGAAGCAAGAAAACTTGCGACCGGCCTGAACCCAACGAAACTCAAGAGCTCCCTTGCATGTGGGGCACGGGAACCTTCCATGCACACACCAGCCAACGAATAGCGCATACGCCGGCAAGTCATGCGTCGAGTACATGTACCAGACACGCATTATGAAGTTCCGTTTGCTATAGGCATCGTATGTCTTGAACCCATTATCCCAGGCTTCTTGCAATTCGTCCTTAAGCGGTTGCATGTACACATTCATATTTTTCCCCGGATAGTTGGGCCCTGGAATTATCAACGTCAGGAAAATGTTCTTTCTTTGCATAATCTGTCCGGGGGGAGATTGAGTGGAAAGACAAATACGGGCCAACAACTGTATTGGGCTGCCGTCATACCAAACACATTGAACCCATCCGTGCTGATGCCGACTCGAGGATGCCTCGGATCTGCCGCTTTGTCACCATGTAATTCATCAAACTTTTTCCACGCAACACCATCCGATGTGTGTACAATCATCAGATTCCCATCTGCATCTAGTTCGGTTCTTTTGCCCGTTTTGTGCCATGTCATCTGTCTGGCCGTCTCTTCGACCATGAAAAGACGTTGAAGTCTTGGTACGATTGGCATATACCGAAGAACACTAACGGGGATTTTGGTCTGTGTCTTCTCACCCATACCGTTGTCTACCACAACATACCTGGAAGACTTGCAAATGGGACAATAGTTCAAGTCCGCATAGTCAAGCCTAAACAAGACACATCCTTTCTCACAGGCATGTATCTTATCATAGGGCATCTTCAGTGCACGGAGGATTTTGTCCGACTGGTACAGGTTTGCAGGCATTACATGGCCTTTGGGTAGAAAGCGTCCAAATACTGTCATCATTGCATCGTAGCATTCTCTGCCCAAGTTGAACTGAGCCTTCAGAGCCATTACTTGTGAGATGGCATCCAACTGACAAAGCTCAGTGTGCTCATGGAGCGGACGTTTTGAAGACTCCAACATTTCATTGAAGGCCTTTGCAGATTCCTCCATCTCCTCGTCCGAATCCCGAGCATCATCAAAGTCTTGCACCATGTTTTCCATCCCGGTACCATGCTCGTCGGTGCGACGACGATCCACCTCAGCTCGGTCACGTTGGGCAGACTCACCATGAAATGTCCACACCGTATAATCGGGCGTAAAACCACTCTTCTGCAGGTGTTTGCCCATTTCAGCCTCTGTCCTCTTTTCCCAATTGCCGCACCGTAAACAGGGGCACCAGGTTTTCCTCTGGCCATTTGCAAATGCGGCTCGCACAAACCCCTTGGTTTTTGTGAACCATTCAGTGCTCCATTTGTTCTGACCAGTGTGACCGGTGTACATCCACGCACGATCACTCATCTTGACTTTCAGAGCTACTAGACACACAACAAATATATATATATATATATAATTCACCATGTATGTATTCATCAGTTGATCTACTTTGTCAATTTTATTACGTCCATGCAACCTACACTCTAATAGGTAATGATAGGTCCTAATCCCACCCGAGTATGTTTAGATTGGGTTCATTTTCCCATGCTATGCCCCGGATCCTACGCAAAATTTCGGCAGCACCTCCCCGCTGTTCTCCTGATACACGTCTCTGCAATAAACAGAGAGGATGTGTACCCGGAGAACAACAGGGGAGGCACTGACGAAATTTATGCGTCGGATCCGGAGCAAAGCATATGGGAAAACGAACCCAATCTAAACATACTCGGGCTGTCCATGGATAGCGTTGGACAATTCGAAAGAATCAAGGTTATAAATATGCAAATGCATGCATATTTATAACTATGACGCTTTCGAACGGGAGACACATATTGGTTACGCATACTGATGATTCAAGACACATATATATCTAGCTATCAAGTTTCATCGGAATAGATCAAATAATTAATGGGGGAGGAGGACATGTCATTTGTGCTCACCCACGAACGAAGGGGCAGAGCTCGTCAAACGCACGGCGAGGTCGTCGAACACCAAACCTCGCAGCGATGAAACAACTGCACATTTAAAACTACCCGATCAACACAATTATATATGATGTTTTTCATAACAAAATCGAAAGATATATGACCTAACTAATAATTCACAAATATATGACCCCGTCGGCTTCTGGAAGGCCAAAGAACACCTTTTCGGGAGGTGTCGGGGGTCGGGGTGTCGTGTCGGTCTCGGGGTGCCGTGTCGGGGTCGGGGTCTCGGGGTCGGGGTGCCGGGTCGGGGTCGGGGTGCCGTGTCGGTGTCGGGGTCGGGGTGTCGGGTCAGGCTCGGGGTCGGGGTGTCGGGATCGGGGTCGGGGTCGGGGTCGGGGTCGGGGTCGGGGTTCGGGGTGTCTGGGGTGTCGTGTCGGGGGTCGGGGTGTCATGTCGGTGTCGGGGTGCCGTGTCGGTGTCGGGGTGCCGTGTCGGGGTCGGGGTGCTGTTTCGGGGTCGGGGGGTCGGGGTGTCGTGTCGGGGTCAGGGGTTAGGGGGTCGGGGGGTCGGGGTGTCGTGTCGGGGTCAGGAGGTTAGGGGGTCGGGTGTCGGGGTGGAGTCGGGGTCGGGTGTCGGGGTGTGGTGTCGGGGTTGGGGGGTCAGGGGGTCTTCTCATTCTTCTACTTCTTCTCATCCCCCGTCTTCTTCTTCTTCTTCTTCTTTCTCCTCCTCCTCCTCCTCCTCCTCCTCCTCCTCCTCTTCTTCTTCTTCTTCTTCTTCTTCTTCTTCTTCTTCTCCTTCTTCTTCTTCTTCTTCTTCTTCTTCTTCTTCTTCTTCTTCTTCTTTCTCCTCCTCCTCCTCCTCTTCTTCTTCTTCTTCTTCTTCTTCTTCTTCTTCTTCTTCTTCTTCTTCTTCTTCTTCTTCTTCTTCTTCTTCTTCTTCTTCTCCTCCTCCTCCTCCTCCTCCTCCTCTTCTTCTTCTTCTTCTTCTTCTTCTTCTTCTTCTTCTTCTTCTTCTTCCCCCTTCTACTTAACCTAAACCTAAACTAAAAACCTAAACTAATTAAAACTAAACTATTTAAACTAATTAAACCTAAACTAATTAAACTAAATAACCTAAACTAATTAATTCTAAACTGAAAAAACTTAAACTAAAAAACCTTATCTAAACAGAAAAAAAAACAGAAAAAAAATGGGAGGGGCTCACTGTGG
Source organism: Triticum aestivum (assembly GCF_018294505.1). Taxonomy (NCBI): domain Eukaryota; kingdom Viridiplantae; phylum Streptophyta; class Magnoliopsida; order Poales; family Poaceae; genus Triticum; species Triticum aestivum. The sequence continues at coordinate 47,819,253 of NC_057802.1, forward strand.
GGGGGGCGGCGACGGGTCGGGGAGGGGTCGGCGACGGGGGGCCGGGGCGGGGCGGTGGAGGAGGCGGGGCGGCGGGGGCCCGGCCGGCGGGGGGCCGGGGCGGGGCGGTGGAGGAGGCGGGGCGGCGGGGGCCCGGCCGGCGGGGGGCCGGGGCGGGGCGGTGGAGGAGGCGGGGCGGCGGGGGCCCGGGCGGCGGGGGGGCCGGGGCGGGCGGGGCGGTGGAGGAGGCGGCGGGGGGCGCGGGGCAGCGGGGGCCGGGGCGGCGGTGGGGCCCGGGGCGCCAGGGGGCCGGGGCGGGGGGCGACGGGGCGGTGGGGCGGCGGGGCAGCGGGGGCGGCGGCGGGGTGGGAGGAGAAGGGCGAGGACGAAGTGAGTAACGGGCGGGGGGGACCTGCCGTTAGTCAAGCCCTCTTTGCCATCCGCCTTTTTGCCTCTTTGCCGTCTGCTAGCGGACGGCAAAGAGGTGGGCCATTAAGAATTTTTCAAACGAGCGGGGGGTGGGGGCCACCGCACTCTTTGCCGTCCGCCAGCGGACGGCAATGATTCTTTGCCGTCTGCTGGCAGACGGCAAAGAGCAGGCAGATGGCAAAGAGCTTCTTTGCCGTCAGCCTTTTGTTTGCCGTCTGCTTATGTGTAGCTAATGGCAAAGAGCTTCTTTGCCGTCAGCTAGCAGACGGCAAAGAGCTGGCAGATGGCAAATTAGCTGATTCCAGTAGTGATGGCTCACGCTCATGTATTGTGTGAAGGTTGAAAAGTTTGAGATTACTAAAGTATGAAACAATTGCTTGGCTTGTCATCGGGGTTGTGCATGATGAGAGCATTCTTGTGTGACGAAAATGAAGCATGACTGAACTATATGATTTTGTAGGGATGAACTTTCTTTGGCCATGTTATTTTGAGAGGACATAATTGCTTAGTTAGTATGCTTGAAGTATTATTATTTTTATGTCAATATTGCACTTTTATCTTGAATCTTTCGAATCTGAATATTCATACCACAATTAAGAAGAATTACATTGAAATTATGCCAAGTAGCATTCCACATCAAAAATTCTGTTTTTATCATTTACCTACTCGAGGACGAGCAGGAATTAAGCTTGGGGATGCTTGATACGTCTCCAACGTGTCTATAATTTTTGATTGCTCCATGTTATATTATATTCTGTTTTGGACATTATTGGGCTTTATTATTCACTTTTATATTATTTTTGGGACTAACCTATTAACCGGAGGCCCAGCCCAGAATTACTGTTTTTTGCCTATTTCAGAGTTTCGCAGAAAAGGAATATCAAACAGAGTCCAAACGGAATGAAACCTTCGGGAACGTGATTTTCGGAACGAACATGATCCAGAGGACTTGGACCCTACATCAAGAAATCAAACAGGAAGCCACGAGGTAGGGGGCGTGCCTACCCCCCCCCCCCCAGGCGCGCCCTCCACCCTCGTGGGCCCCACGTTGCTCCACCGACGTACTCCTTCCTCCTATATATACCTACGTACCCCCAAACGATCAGATACGGAGCCAAAAATCTAATTCCACCGCTGCAACCTTCTGTACCCGTGAGATCCCATCTTGGGGCCTGTTCCGGAGCTCCGCCGGAGGGGGCATCGATCACGGAGGGCTTCTATATCAACACCATAGCCTCTCCGATGAAGTGTGAGTAGTTTACCTCAGACCTTCGGGTCCATAGTTATTAGCTAGATGGCTTCTTCTCTCTTTTTGGATCTCAATACAATGTTCTCCCCCTCTCTTGTGGAGATCTATTCGATGTAATCTTCCTTTGCGGTGTGTTTGTTGAGACCGATGAATTGTGGGTTTACGATCAAGTTTATCTATGAACAATATTTGAATCTTCTGCATTCTTTAATGTATGATTGGTTATCTTTGCAAGTCTCTTCGAATTATCAGTTTGGTTTGGCCTACTAGATTGATCTTTCTTGCAATGGGAGAAGTGCTTAACTTTGGGTTCAATCTTGCGGTGTCCTTTCCCAGTGACAGTAGGGGCAGCAAGGCACGTATTGTATTGTTGCCATCGAGGATAACAAGATGAGGTTTTTATCATATTGCATGAATTTATCCCTCTACATCATGTCATCTTGCTTAAAGAGTTACTCTGTTCTTATGAACTTAATACTCTAGATGCATGCTGGATAGCGGTCGATGTGTGGAGTAATAGTAGTAGATGCAGGCAGGAGTCGGTCTACTTGTCTCGGACGTGATGCCTATATACATGATCATACCTGGATATTCTCATAACTATGCTCAATTCTGTCAATTGCTCAACAATAATTTGTTCACCCACCGTAAAATACTTATGCTCTTGAGAGAAGCCACTAGTGAAACCTATGGCCCCCGGGTCTATTTTCCATCATATTAATCTTCCAACACTTAGCTATTTCTGGCGCCGTTTTTATTTTGCTTTTACTTTACTTTGCATCTTTATCACAAAAATACCAAAAATATTATCTTATCATATTTATCATATCTCACTCTCGTAAGTGACCGTGTAGGGATTGACAACCCCTTATCGCGTTGGTTGCGAGGATTTATTTGTTTGTGTAGGTGCGAGGGACTCGCGCATAGCCTCCTACTGGATTGATACCTCGGTTCTCAAAAACTGAGGGAAATACTTACGCTACTTTGCTGGATCACCCTTTCCTCTTCAAGGGAAACCAACGCAGTGCTCAAGAGGTAGCAATCAATATTATGAATATGTGTATCACTACGATCGAGATTCAATAAACCATTCACATTGGGTGTATGACCATAGAAGGTTTTATTCATTTAAAGAGAACAACAATTATTCTCTGACTTAAATGAATAACCGTATTGCAATAAACATGATCTAATCATATTCATGCTCAACGCAAACACCAAATAACATTTATTTAGGTTCAACACTAATCCCGAAGGTAGAAGGAGTGTGCGATGGTGATCGTATCAACCTTGGAATTACTTCCAACACACATCGTCACCTTGCTTTTAACTAGTCTCTGTTTATTCTGCAACTCCTGTTTTGAGTTATTAATCTTTAGCAACTGAACCGGTATCAAATACCCAGGGGTTACTATGAACACTAGTAAAGTACACATCAATAACATATATATCGAATATACCTTTGTTCACTTTGCCATCCTTCTTATCCGTCAAGTATTTGGGATAGTTCCGTTTCTAGTGACCATTCCGTTTGCTGTAGAAGCAGTCAGTTTCAGGCTTGGATCCAGCTTTGGGTTTCTTCCCGGGAGTGGCAACTTGCTTGCCATTCTTCTTGAAGTTCCCTTTCTTTCCCTTGCCCTTTTTCTTGAAACTAGTGGTCATGTTAACCATCAACATTTGATGCTCGTTCTTGATTTCTACCTTCGCCGATTTCAGCATCGCGAAGAGCTCGGGAATCGTTTTCGTCATCCCTTGCATATTATAGTTCATCATGAAGTTCTACTAGCTTGGTGATAGTGACTAGAGAACTCTGTCAATCACTATCTCATCTGGAAGATTAACTCCCACTTGATTCAAGCGATTGTAGTACCCAGACATTCTGAGCACATGCTCACTGGCTGAGCTATTCTCCTCCATCTTGTAGGCAAAGTACTTGTCAGAGGTCTCATACCTCCTGACACGGGCATGAGTCTGAAATACCAATTTCATCTCTTGGAACATCTCATATGTTCCGTGGCGTTCAAAACATTTTTTGAAGTCTCGGTTCTGAGCCGTAAATCATGGTGCACTAAACTATTAAGTAGACATCATATCGAGCTTGCCAAACATTCAAATTTCCTACATCTGCTCTTGCAATAGGTCTATCACCTAGCGGTGCATCAAGGGCATAATTCTTCTGTGCATCAATGAGGATAATACTCAGATCACGGACCCCGTCCGCATCATTGCTACTATCATCTTTCAACTTAGTTTTCTCTAGGAACATATCAAAAATAGGGGAGCTATATCGCGAGCCATTGATCTACAACATAGATATGCAAAAACTATTAAGACTAAGTTCATGATAAATTTGAGTTCAATTAATCAAATTGCTAATGAACTCCCACTTAATTAACATCCCTCAAGTTATTTAAGTGATACATGATCCAAATCAACTAACCCATGTCTATGTTGATCATATCTACTATATGACTCATGTTCGACCTTTCGGTCACCAGTGTTCAGAGGCCATGTCTGTACATGCTAGGCTCGTCAAGTTTAACCCAAGTATTCTGCATGTGCAAAACTGTCTTACACCCGTTGTATGTGAACGTAGAGTCTATCACACCCGATCATCATGTGGTGTCTCAACACGACGAACTGTAGCAACGGTGCATACTCAGGGAGAACACTTTTACCTTGAAATTTAGTGAAGGGATCATCTTATAATGCTACCGTCGTTCTAAGCAAAATAAGATGCATAAAAGATAAACATCACATGCAATCAAAATATGTGACATGATATTTCCATCATCATCTCGTTCTTTTGATCTCCATCTCCAAAGCATCGTCATGATCTCCATTGTCACCGGCTCGACACCTTGATCTCCATCGTTGCGTCGTGGTCGTCTCGCCAACTATTGCTTCTACAACTATTGCTAACACATAGCGATAAAGTAAAGCAATTACATGGCGTTTGCATTTCATACAATAAAGAGACAACCATAAGGCTCCTGCCGGTTGCCGCTAAATTAAAAAACATGATCATTTCATACAATAACGTATATCACATCATGTCTTAACCATATCACATCACAATATGCCCTACAAAAACAAGTAAGACGTCCTCTACTTTGTTGTTGCAAGTTTTACGTGGCTGCTATGGCTTCTAGCAAGAACCGTTCTTACCTATGGTAAAAACCACAACGATGATTCGTCAAATTTGCTGTTTTAACCTTCTTCAAGGACCGGCCGCAGTAAAATTCGATTCAACTAAAGTAGAAGAAACAGACACCCGCCAACCACCTTTATGCAAAACTAGTTGCGTGTCAGTCGGTGGAACCGGTCTCATATGCGTGGACATGTAAGGTTGGTCCGGGCCCCTTCATCCCACAATACCGCCGAATCAAAATAAGATGTTGGTGGTAAGCAGTATGACTATCACCGCCCACAACTCTTTGTGTTCTACTCGTGCATATCATCTACGCATAGACCTGGCTCATGATGCCACTGTTGGGAATCGTTGCATGGAAAACAAAAAATTTCTACGCACACGCAATGATCTATCCACGGAGATGCATAGCAACGAGGGGGGGAGTGTGTCTACGTACCCTCGTAGACCGTAAGCGGAAGCGTTTCACCACGCGGTTGATGTAGTTGAACTTTCTTCGTGATCCAACCGATCGAGTACTGAACGTACGGCACCTCTGAGTTTTGCACACATTCAGCTCGGTGACGTCCTCGCCTTCATGATCCAGCAAGACGGGCGAAGTTGTGGATGAGTTCCGGCAGCCCGATGGCGTGGTGACGGTGATGGTGAAGTGATCTTCGCAGGGCTTCGCCTAAGCACTACGAAAATATGACCAGGGGTGTAAACAGTGAAGGAGGGCACCGCACACAGCTAAGCAATTGTCTGGTGTGTGCTAGGCACCCCCCTCCCACATATATATAGGTGGGAGGGAGGGAGGAGCAGCCAAGGGGACACCCAAGTAGGAGGAATCCTACTTGGGGTCTCTCCCAAGGTGGCGCCCCCTGCCAAGTGGGGAAAAGGCAGGGGAGGGTGGCGTCCCCCCCCCTTTTTGCTTTCTCCCATGAGAGGGAAAGGCGGGAGGGGCTAGCCCTTCCCCCTTTCCTTCCCTAGGGCTGTTTGGCTAGGGAAAGGGGCGCACCAGCCCCCTGTGGGCTGGTCTGTCCCTCCCTTGGCCCATTAAGCCCATATACATGTCGGGGGTGCCCGGAACCCCTTCCGGTGACCCGATTTCTTCTTGATACATCCCAAAACTCTTCCAGTGTCCAAATACCATTATCCTATATATCAATCTTTACCTCTCGACCATTTCGAGACTCCTCATCATGTCGTGATCTCATCGAGACTCCGAACAACATTGGGTCACCAAAACATATTACTCATATAACACTATATCGTCAACGAACGTTAAGTGTGTGGACCCTACGGGTTCGAGAACTATGTAGACATGACCGAGACACCTCTCCGACCAATAAGAACCTGGATGCCCATATTGGCTCTTACATATTCGACGAAGATCTTTATTGGTCGAACCGTTATGACAACATACGTAATTCCCTTTGTCCATCGGTATGTTACTTGCCCGAGATTCGATCGTCGGTATCTCTATACCTAGTTCAATCTTGTTACCAGCAAGTCTCTTTACTCGTTCCGTAATACATCACCTCGTGACTAACTCATTAGTAGTTTGCTTGCAAGCTTATGATGTGAATTACCGAGAGGGCCCAGAGATACCTCTCCGATACTCGGAGTGACAAATCCTAATCTCGATATGTGCCAACCCAACAAACACCTTCGGAGATACCTGTAGAGCATCTTTATGATCACCCAGTTACGTTGTGACGTTTGATAGCACACAAGGTATTCCTCCGGTATCCGGGAGTTGCATAATCTCATAGTTGAAGGAATAAGTATTTGACATGAAGAAAGCAATAGCAATAAACTGAACGATCATTATGCTAAGCTAACAGGTGGGTCTTGTCCATCACATCATTCTCCTAATGATGTGATCCCGTTATCAAATGACAACACATGTCCATGGTTAGGAAATCTTAACCATCTTTGATCAACGAGCTAGTCTAGTAGAGGCTTACTAGGTACACGGTAGTTGTTTATGTATTCACACATGTATTTAAGTTCCCAATCAATACAATTCTAGCATGAATAATAAACATTTATCATGAATAAGGAAATATAAAATAACAACTTTATTATTGCCTCTAGGGCATATTTCCTTCACCATGGCCCTTGCCCGACCCTCCCGGTCAGCCAAGAAAAACGGCGACGAGCTCCTGCCTGGGCGGGTCGTGCCCAACCGAGGCACCGGCGGCGGCTGGGAGGGGGTCCCGCACACCCTGCACCCCTCCCCACCCCCAGTGTACCGCCACCCCTAGGAGCTGCGCCTCCATGGCCAGCCAGGCCGACCCAATCCCGTCCCCCATCCGATCTGACTACAGTGTGAACCCCACGAGAGCGGCGAGGAGAGCGTGAGGGAGACGCCACGAGGGGGGGGGGAAGGGGTAGAGGAAGACCCCTCGCCGCCACCGCGGGAAGGCTGGTGGCCTCTGGCAACGGCGGCGAGGAGGAGGGCGCTGCCGGAAGGGGCTGGCGGCGGGGAAAACCTAGCCCCCCCCCCCCCCCCCGAAGTCGCCAGGGAGGGGCGACGAGGGGGTCGGGCTATCTCGTCGATTTCCCTGATGGAGGTCCCAACTTCCATGGTATCCTACCACTTATGATATATGTTTGTATGGGAGTTCATTACTATGTACTCCCTCCATTCGGAATTACTTGTCGCTCAAACGGATGTATTTAGGACTACCGGATGGACGGAGTATATGGCATTCTTTTGAAGTTCTTTGCTCAGTGACACCAAAACAAAAAATTCGATATTGCCGTATCGATTCAAAGGCACCGTGAAATTTACATGCTTCTTTACTTTAGGAAAAAAAAAAACTAGGCATACAAACATATCGCCCACACATTGCTGTAGGGCTGCTTTTTAATCACAAATTCACAAAGAAAACAAGAATAATGTACTGTTCCAAGAAAAAGATGTCAATATCAACACTGGATGCCCGGCCGGTCCGGCTGGGATCAGTAGCGGCTGCACTCGGCGGGGAGGCCCTGCGGGAACCTGTACCCATCGTCGCAGTAGTTGTAGCGCATGTAACTGTGCTCCGCCCACTTGACGGTGCCCCACTCAGCGCCGTCGAGCTGCTTGTTCATCCACCTGCCGCTGCCGGCATGGCACGCGCCACCGCTGACGCAGGCGTTGGCGTAGAAGTTGCGGTAGGAGACGACGAAGGGCGCGTTGGACCAGTTGATCGGGATCTTTCCCTTCTCGGTCGCCCAGTAGCTGCCGTCCCAGAGCGTGGCGTGCAGCCTCATGGGCTTCGAGCTAGGGTAGGGGAGGCCGGCGAAGCGCTTGAAGGAGCGGATGAAGAGTTGTCGACCTTGAAGAGGATGCTCTCCGGGTTCCAGATGATGGTGTAGGTGTGGTAGGCGGCGGCCGGGTCGAACCAGAGGTCGAACTGGTGCTCCTTCTTGTCGTCGCCGTTGGCCCACACGTTGGTGTTGAGCACCACCGGGTGGCCGCTCGAGTTGCCCATGAACTCCATGTCGATCTCGTCGCGCCACTCGTCGTCACCGGAAGAAAGCTGCACAACAGCAAAGCTGAGTCAGCTATATATATAGATCAAGCTGCGAGTCCAGACGGGAGAAATTAATTAAGCTGGTCGACTTACGTAGAAGCAGGAGACGGTGCCGGCGGAGTTTCCCGGGATGAGCTTCATCTGGATGCTGGACTCACCGTAGAGAAACTGCTCCTTGGAGTTGAAGCCGGCGGCGCCGGATTGCTGGTTGAGGTTGAGCATCGCCACCTGCTGGCCGGAGGCGTCGTTATCCCGTGCGGACGGTGCCGTCCGTGTTGAACCTCTTGTCCAACCAATACTTGGCCGAGGCGGCCTGCGAGAGCGCCAGGGCGACGTCGAGCACAGCCAGAAAGCCCCGTGCCATGGTAACTGCTGTTCTAGAGTAGAGAGCTAGCTTCCTGGAATCAAATGAGCTTACAAAGTGGAGTGCCTTGTGTGCGGTGTGTGGTGAGAAGTGTAGAGAATGGTTTGGTGCATCGATAATAATTGATCGTGCACTAGGCACATATATATAGATACAAGGGGTGCGACCGATGTCTTGTCTCCCAAGATACAAGTGCATACAGGGGGAGAGACACTACAGGTGCGGCATACAAAACCTAGACCTACGTACATGTACACATGTTCAACACCCCCCCGGGCAGTCGAAGCGTCGCCGGTGACGAAGCCCTCAAACGTCGAGGTGGGTAGTCCCTTCGTCATGACATTGGCGAACTGCTGATCGGTGAGCACATGGAGAACTCGAACACGACCAAGTGCGACGTGCTCCTTGACGAAGTGAATGTCGAGCTCAATATGCTTCGTCCGTCGGTGATGGATAGGGTTGGCAGCGAGATACACCGCGGAGACGTTGTCACAGTAAACAAGCGTCGCCTTGGTAACCTCGCATAGCAACTCCTGAAGTAGCTGTCGTAGCCAAGAGCACTCCGTGACAGCGTTGGCCACAACCCTGTACTCAGCCTCGGCGCTCGATCGTGAGACCGTGGGTTGTCGTTTAGACGACCACGAAATCAGAGAGGGCCCAAGATAGACACAAAAGCCGGAAGTGGAGCGGCGAGTGTCGGGACACCCAGCCCAGTCGGCGTCGGAGTAGGCGACAAGGCTGGTGTCAGGTGATGCCGTCAGGGTGAGACCCATAGTTGTGGTGCCAGGTATGTACCGAAGAATACGTTTCACCAGAGCCCAATGAGTATCACGAGGAGCATGCATATGAAGGCACACCTGCTGGACAGGATACTGAATGTTCGGACGCGTCAGTGTGAGGTACTGAAGCGCACCGACGATGGAGCGGTAGAAGGGAGCGTCGGACGCCGGAGAACCCTCGACGGCAGACACCTTAGCCTTCGTGTCGACAGGCGTAGGAGTAGGCTTGCAGTTAAGCATGCCCGCTCTCTCCAAAAGCTCGTAGGCATACTTCTGCTGATTCAGGAAGAAGCCAGTGGCCCGGCGCACAACCTCGATGCCGAGGAAGTAGTGGAGAGCCCCCAAGTCCTTGAGGGCGAACTCGGTGCCGAGGCGAGCTGTGATCTGCTGAAGGAGCGCTGGCGAAGAGGCAGTCAGGATGATGTCGTCGACGTACAGGAGAAGGTACGCGGTGGCGGGACCCTAGTGATAAACAAACAGGGAGGCATCGGACCGTGTGGACCGGAACCCCTGCTGCTGAAGGAAGGCCGCGATCTGCTGGTACCAGGCCCGAGGCGCCTGCTTCAACCCGTAAAGAGAACGGGAGAGCAAGCACACGTGGTCTGGATAGTCGGTGTCGACGAAACCAGTAGGCTGCTGACAGAACACCTGCTCGTCGAGATGGCCATGCAAGAAAGCATTAGACACATCGAGCTGGTGGACTGGCCAGGCGCGAGAAACAGCGAGCTGGAGAACAGCGCGAATCGTGCCCGGTTTGACAACCGGGGCGAAGGTGTCGGTGAAGTCCACGCCGGCACGCTGGCGAAAGCCGCGCACGACCCAACGCGCCTTGTAGCGCTCAAGGGAACCGTCGGGGCGAGTCTTGTGGTGGAAGACCCACTTGCCAGTGATGACGTTGGCACGGGGAGGCCGCGGGACAAGCTACCACAAACGGTTGCGCTGCAGGGCGTCGAACTCCTCACGCATCACAGCAAGCCAGTTTGGATCCCGAAGGGCTGCACGAACGGAGGTGGGGAGTGGGGACAGGGCCGAGGTGGACGCAGCACACGCACACTCGTCGGAGGTGTAGCGCGTGCTAGGACGAAACGCCCCAATCCGAGCCCGAGTGACCACACCGGTGAGAGGTGCGGCGGCAGGAGCCGAGAGGGGGACCGGCGAGGATGAGCTCGATCCGGTCTCCGGATCGGCCGAAGGGGTCGGGGCGTCGGGGGAGGCCGGCGGGGCCGCGGCGCCAGGGGCAGTCGAGGGGGCGTCAGGGGCCGCGGCGACAGGGGCGGCCGAGGGGGCCGCGGCGACGGGGGCCGCCGAGGGGGCCGCGGCAACGGGGGCCGCCGGCGCCGGGAGTGCGGGCAGGGCCAAGCCCGGTGCACGGCGGGCGGTTCGCCAGAGGTGGGGCAGGGGCGAACCGCGCCGCGGGGGACACCGAGGGTGACGGTACCTGCTGAAACGGGAACACCAACTCATCAAAGTACACGTGCCGCGAGGTGAAAATGCGGTGGGACACTAGATCATAGCACCGGTAACCTTTGGTGTTGGGAGGATAACCAAGGAAGATGCAAGGAAGCGACCGGGGAGCGAGTTTGTGAGGTGCAGTGGACGCGGTGCTAGGATAACAGAGACACCCGAAAATGCGAAGACCATCGTAAGATGGAACCGCACCGAAGAGGAGCTGGTGAGGAGTGTAGTTCCAGCATGGACGACACGGGCGAATGTTGATGAGGAGGCTGGCGGTCGCAAGCACGTTCGGCCAGAACCGAGGGGGCACGTAGGAGTGGAAGAGCAACGTGCGGACACAGTCATTAAGAGTGCGAATGACGCGCTCGGCGCGACCATTCTGCTGGGACGTGTAGGGGCAAGTGAGGCGAAAGATGGTGTCGTGCGACGCAAGAAGATTGGGGACGGCAACATTGTCAAACTCCTTTCCGTTGTCAGTTTGCAAGGCGAGAATAGGACGACCGAACTGTGTGGTGACATATGAATAAAAAGTTGTGAGTGTGGCAAGGGCGTCGGACTTGCGACGGAGAGGAAATGTCCAGACATAATGAGAGAAATCATACAATATCACCAAATAGTATAAGTAACCCGTGTTGCTCGCAAAGGGGGACATCCAAACATCACTATGCAATAACTGAAACGGAAAAGTGGAAACATCTGTAGACTCGCTAAAGGGAAGACGAACGTGCTTGCCAAGACGGCAAGCCTCACAAGAGTGGTTGTGGACCTTATTACATGAGAAAGAAAAACTCTGAAGAATCTGACGCATAACGGTGGAGTTGGGATGGCCGAGGCGGGCGTGCCAAAGATCGACACTGGCAGCGAAGGCGACGGGACGATGGGTGGTGGTGGCGCCGGAGGGATGCACTGGGTAAAGCTCGTCCGGGCTGTCACATCGGTGGAGTACCATCCGATATCGTCAAATTCAACAGTTATAGGGTTCTCACGAGCAAGGCGACGAACAGAAACAAGATTGGTAACTAAGTTAGGAGACACAAGAACATTAGACATGTTAACGGGAGTAGAAGTAGAAGGAAAAGACATATGACCGACATGTGTAATGGGAATGGAGGAACCGTTACCAAGGGTGATGCGAGTGGGAGTATGAACAGGAGTGGAGGATGTGAGGTTACCGGGATGAGCAGTCATGTGAGCGGTGGCGCCCGAGTCCATGTACCAGTCACCGCCGCCACCGTAGGGCTCGGTGACGGGGCGGAGTGTAGAGCAGCGAGAAGGGCGGGGTCCCACGGCGGTGGCACCTGGGGAGGGAGAAACCCTCCGTAGGCTGGCGCGGGCGCGGCGCCGTAGCCACTGTAGGGGGGCGCGGCGCCGTAGGCGGGCGCGGCGCCGTAGCCGCTGTAGCGGGCGGTGTTCTGCGCGGTGAAGAGCGCCTGGTGGCTCGCCGGCCGATGCCCAAGGATGCCCGGAGCGGGAGCCCGAGGAACCGGCATCGAGTACGCGTGTACGATGCCCGTCCACGGGTTGGTGCCGTAAGTCCAGGGCGGGGTGGCCTGCTGCTGCTGACGAGGGCCCCCTTGCGCCTGTTTGCGACCGCCCCCGCGGCGGTTCCCGCGGCGCCTGCCACCCTGCTGCGGCTGCTGGGGGGCAGCGGGTGGGGCGGGGGGCGCGGGCGGGAGGGGGTAAAACCCCGGAGGCGCGGGGGGCGTCGGCTGGTGACGGAGCGCAGGCGCGGGCGGGGCGGCCGGTGGAGGGGCACCACGCGAGGTGCCGGCGGCGAGGGCGTGGTACTGCACGCGCTTCTTGACCCCCTTCATCCGGCGCTCCTCCAACCGCAAGTATGCCATGAACTTGGGGAAGGAGGGCTCCGGTATGAGGGAGAGGTTGGAGGCGGCGTTGCCGAAGTCCTCGTTGAGGCCGGCGGTGAGCGTGCTGAAGAGGAGGTTGTCATCAACCTTGGCGCCAATGTCACGGAGCTCATCCGCCAACGTGTTCAAGCGGCGGCAGTAGTCATCGATAGACTGATCATCCTGATGACAGTCAAAAAATTCCTGCTGCAAAAAAACGCGGCGCTGAAGCTTGTTGTTGGTGAAGAGGCCGTTGAGCTTAATCCACACGGCGCGGGCGTCATCACCATCGCTCACGACCGTGTGAAACAGGTCCTTCGAGATGGTGGTGAAGAACCACTGGATGAGTGTGGCGTCGATCGCTGTCCACTTGGAGTCGCCCACCATGGCACGGGAGTCGACGGAGCCGTCAACGTGATCCACGAGGTTGTTCTCGCGGAAGAGCGGCGAGAAGTACGTCTTCCACGCGAAGTACGTGGCGTCGGTGGCATCGAGGACGACGGGGACGCGGTCGTGGATGTTGATGTCGCGGATGTCAGCGGGGTCTGGCCCGGCGAAGGGATTGGAGTAGGAAGAGACGGAGGAAGACATGGCGGCTCGGCGATGGTGCGGCGCGGCGATGCAGCAGCAGGCAGCGAGCAGCGCGAGGGAGCGAGCAGTGTGGCTGGGGGCACGCGCGAGCGAGCGAGCGGCGCGAGGGATCAAGCGGGCTGGCTGGTGGCGCACGCGAGTGACGGGCGAGCGGGTTGCGGGCGGGATCGGGATTGGGCGAGCGAGTAGCTAGCGGGCGGCGGGTTGCGGGCGGGTCGGGCGAGCGCTAGCGGGATCGGGATCAGGGGCTGCTAGCGGGGCACGTCGCACGCGGGAAGGAAAGCGCGGTGGCGGCTAGCGGGGCACGGCGCGCGCGGGAAGGGAGGCGCAGCGCAGGAAGGCGGCGGCGGCGTGGGGCGGCGGCGGCGGCCCAAGGCGGCGGCGGCTAGGGTTAGGCGGAAGCGGGAGAGGATCGACTTGCGATAGATACCATGTAGAGAATGGTTTGGTGCATCGATAATAATTGATCGTGCACTAGACACATATATAGATACAAGGGGTGCGACTGATGTCTTGTCTTCCAAGATACAAATACATAAAAAGGGAGAGACACTACAGGTGCGACATACAAAACCCAGACCTACGTATATGTACACATGTTCAAAAAGAAGAAGCACGGAAGATGTCGCGGTTTTATTGGAGAAAGTATCTGGTAGAAACTCCGTCCAGCTGATGTGCTCCTGCACTGCTTGTTGATGCATGGGGCACATATTTGTTTGCATGCATGCATTATCGATCGGATGGGCACGAAGGTTGTTACAATTATTCGGGCAGCACATGGGTACAATCTACCTTAATCTTTGGTGTGTTCATACGTACATCGGTGGTTTGATGAGGTGTCTAAAGGAACACTTAGATTACTGTGGGACCCAGAAATCGGGTGGTGGAACCGGCCACTGATTAAGTCTATCATCAGCAAAGCAAAAATTAAGTGGTGGAATCCAGCCGAGTGACACGTACGTACGTAGGCACCGCCACTAATGATGGCTCGCTAATTTCCGTTCATTGTCATAGTTGTGTGCTCGCGCATATCACATCATGCAACGTCGTTGAGGACATACCATGTTACTAGCACGCTGCACGCATAACGAAATTTAGAAACCTAATCCTGGTTAGCAACTAGTCGGACTAATTAAGCTATGATTGGACCATTTTTCTACACCAGCACTTCAAAAAGAAGTTAAGCTTTCATGTTTCACTTTTCTTTCCATCACACCTTCATCCAGCGTTCACCGTATGATAATAAAAGTCATCTTAATTACTCATCTTCTGAACCAATTCTATTTTAATTTACTTAGCAAACTTTTCATTAAAATATAAGGCAAATCACGAACATGATTTAATAAACATTTATTTACACAATCGCACTAATATATGCAATTAAAACACAAGCTAATGTAATAGAATATTTATAACCCCTCATGACGCACGTGCATTGTCCTAGTCACCCAAAAAAGAAGCTATGACATGGCATCTGGGCCATCCCTCAATGATGCATCACGGGTCAGACATGCCACATTGGAACCAGATAGATGCTTATATGATCTAAAAAAGATAGATGTTTATATCAAACCTCTCGTTAGACTTAGATGCTAAGAATATAGACTCTTGGTGCAATAATGAATTGTTTGTTGGGGACATCTTAGTGTTTCAATACTACCCTATAAGGCCAGCAGGGACCCATGCATCTCTTTCCTTTACAAGAAAAACTCTTCTCCTCCCGTCGGCGCCGCCGTCGGTCCGTCCATCTCCGAAGGCCTCTAGGCCATGAAGGAGCGGAGGATCTCGTCCCCCCGCCGGCGGGAGGGACCCCGTTCTCGTTCTTGTTAGAGTCAGCATCTTGGTTGGGGCTGTGTGGCGGCGGCGATGTCCCTTAGTAGGAATAATGTCTCCCACGTTCTATCCCCGTCCCGATGGTGCGTCTAGCATCATGGGAGCGCGTGTGGAGGTTTGTCTCCGTCGGATCTTGCGGGATTCAGTCGGTTCTGGTCTTTCCTGGATCTATATGGATCCGGTCTCCGTTCGTCTTCGTTTATGTGTTTACAGGTTGATCCTTCTGATCTACGACTTTCTTCATCAGCGATGGTTTCTACTCTGGTGCGCGCTGGTCCTATGGGGCCTTAGCACGACGACTTCCCGACTGTCTACTACAACAAGGTATGACTAGCTCTGGTGAGGGAGGGGCGATGATGGCGACGCGCCTTCGTCTCACTCTAGTGCTTGTAGTCGTCGCTAGGTGGTCCACGGATATGATTATAATTTTTATTACCTCTGTTGTTCTTTGTACTGCCATAATTGAAGATGAATAGATTGGAAGTTTCTCGGGAAAAAAAAGACCAGCAGGGGCGTGTCTTCGTCTCGCCCGAAACGAGATACTCCCTCCGTCCTTAAGAGCATGGTTAATAGTATAGCCAGCTGCTGGCTATAAGCCAGTGCCATGTCATCTACAGCTCATCTTATAGCCAACATGTACAATAGTATATCAAGAGAGTGTACTATTTTTTTATTATGTGGCCCACCTTTCATTCTCACAAAGTGCCTAGGAGCACGTGCTAGAGCTGGCTCTTCACGAAGAGCCCGCATACCTTCTCTCTTCTCTTCTCTTTCCTCCAACTAAGCAAAAATATACTAGTTTATTTCTCATAGCCCGCTGACTCAGCTTTATTGTACTTGCTCTAAAAGAGTGTACTTTCAACTTTTTTATGTTTGACCGTATTTATAGGATAATACACCAACATTTATTCCATCAAATTAGTAGCATTAGATTCATGATAAAATATATTTCCACCGTATACCTATTTGGTTTCGCAAACATAGATCATAAACTCAGTCAAACTTTAAGATAATTTGACCCTCCAACAAAGTTGGAAGTACAGTCTTTGGGAGAGAGTAGACGCTAGCCTCCCTTGAGGCTCTAGCAGGCTAGCCCAAAATGATCATGTGGGTTTGTTTTATCGCTACATTTCGTTCACTTTTTTATTTTTGTTTTATATTTGGAAATAATTTAAATCCATTTATTTCAAAAATTATTTTTTAAAATATTCTAAAACATGCAGCACGCATTTAAAAAAAGTTCATGCAGTGTAAAAAACTGTTCAAGCAAATTTAAAAAATGCCCGTAGCATTAAAATAAGGTTCGTGATATTAATTTGTAAAAAATATTTTTTACTACACCATAATTATTCATGACACTTTAAAAAATTGATCATGCACTTAGAAACTTGGTCGCGTGTAATTACAAAAATTCATACCATTCAAAAACAATGTTCATGATATTTAAAATTGTTCATGTGTTCCCAAAAATTGTTCGAGACGTTTAGAGAAGTTTAAACAATGTAAAAATATATATAAACATGTGTACACATAACAAGTATGAAATTGTTTGGCATGTATTTGAAAAAAGGAGAAAGAAGAAACAAGAAAAATAGGAAACAAAAAATATAATAACAAAACAAAAAACCCGTTGAAAATCGAAAGAAAAACACAAAGAAATTGTTAAAAACCACATGAATCCTTCCTAAATCTGATTAAAGGTTCCACAAACCGGTGTACACAGAACCTATCGATGAGCCATTCACCAGGCCAGCCCACTAACGCAGCACATCGCGCCAGAGGAGACCACATCTGGGATGTCTCGCAGCGATCGAACGAGGGATCGATCTCTGGTGTCGTGGGAGAGAGCTCCCCACGGTAGCCAAACGCCCGTGTCTTTGCACACGATAAGTTGTTGGCGCGTTTTTACTTGAGGCGAACAAAGCCGGTTTTCTCATTGTTTTTCACGTTTTTTTCTTCTGTTTTTTCTTTTTGTTTTTTGATATGGTTAACTTCATTTTTATTTGGTTTCTTATTTCTCTCCAATTTTTTGCTTGGTTTCTTTTTTCTTCACTATTTTTTGTTTGATTTTCTTCCTTCTTCTCCATTTTTGTTTTTTCTTATGTTTGTTTTCGTTTTCACTCTACATTTTCGTATATGTCAAAAATATTTTTTAATAAGTGATCAACATTTTTTATAGACACGTTTAACATTTTTCGAATGCTTTTTCAACATTTTTAAAATACTTGTTTAACATTTTAATACTTTTCAACATTTTTGAAATATGTTTATTAATACTTTTTCAACATTTTTCAAATAATTATTCAACATCTTTATTACTTATTCAACCCTTCAAATACTTGTTCAACACTTTTTATATACTCGTTCAACATTTTTTTAATAATTATTCAACATATTCCAAAAATACTTGTTCAACCTTTTTACTTATTCAATATTTTTCAAGTACCTGTTCAACATTTTCAAATACTTGTTCTACATTTTTTTAATACTTATTCAATATTTTTAGATACTTGTTCAATATTTTTTCAAATGTTTTTAAAGAGTTTTTTGTATTATAATTATATATAGTGTTACTATTCATCACCCAGGGTGCAGAATAAGTTATTCTTCACCCGAGGTAATCTTACGATCATTTCATAATTAAATTACGTTTGGAATTCAAATAGTTACATTCTTATTAATTCACTACGTAAAATTTGGCATGAAAAATAAAAATATAGGGCATAAGACAAGAAATTTTGCAGTTTATGTGTATTTTACACTATGTTTTTACGTTTGTAATTTTATATAACATAAAATATTTTTTACGACGATTATATTTTTTTACGATCTCTTTTTACGTCAGAAATAAGACAAAACTTACGAAACGTAAAATTACGGTGTATTGATGGTAAAATAAAGTGGGTGAAGAATAGTCAATCCCTATATATATATATATATATATACACACACACACACACATATACATATATATATATATATATATATATAATGTAATACAATATTTTAAAGTATATAGAAAAGTACAAAAATAAAGCAAAAAAAGAGAATAGAAAATAGAAAAAACAGGCCATGGCCTCTCGTGGGGCTGGGCCGGCCATCTGGGTCTCCCCCGTGGGCTCACTCAAAGCGAGAAATAGGGGACCCTGAGTGAGATTCCCACGGGGCGATCCAATTTGACGCGCGAGTTCCTAGTTACCGATCGCGCAGGTACCCGAAAACACTAATTCAGGAGTACTCCTTTCAAAGATCATTTACACCTCCCCAGGTTTGCGACAAGTGGCGCGTTGCATGTGTATCACTTGTCGTAACTTGGGAGTTTTCTCTTTCTTAGTTGATCCGTTTATTCAAAATGTTTTATCTCTTAAACCGTGTATCCAAATCTCGAACTGTTTCACCATTGGATTCCTCGAGTCGAGATCTTCAAAACGAGATCCCATGTTGATAGGTTTTGACCAAAAAATCACGAAAAAAATAGATTGAAAAACCGGGAGAAAAAACCACACCGGGAGCACTTTTTCCCTATGCGAAAGCATTTCCCGAGAGGCACGCCCGTGTCTCTCGCGGAAGCAAAACCATGTTTCTCGTAGAAGGAAAAAACGCGTTTTTTTCATTTCCGAGAGGCACGGCCATGTCTCTCACGAAAGTAAACTCGTGCCACTCGCGAAAGCAAAACCGTGCCTCTCGCGGAAAAAAAGATTTTTTTTTCCGTTTCAGAGAGCCATGGTCGTGCCTCTAGCGGAAGTAAATATGTGCCTCTTGCGGAAGCGAAGCCGTGCCTCTCACGGAAGGAATTTTTTTTTCGGTTTTTAAGAGCCACGACTGTGCCTCTCATGAAAGCTAAATCGTGGCTCTTGCGAAACCAAAATTGTGCTTCTCGCGGAAGAAAATAAACGCATTTTGTTTTTATTTTCGAGAGGCATGGCCATGCCTCTCGCTGAAGCAAAAGCGTGTCTGTCGCGGAAGAAATAGAAAAAGAAAACACGTTTTTTCGCGAAACCATTTTTAAATTTTTTTTGTCAAGAAGCTAACAAAGACCGATGGAGAACCAAAAAGGCGAGAAAACAAAAAATCCGAAAATGCATGGAAAAAAAATAGAAGGAGCGCCCATAGCATGACCCGTGGCTAGGGATGTAAATGGTACAGATAATTTCCGTTCCGAATCCGCATCCGCATCCGTTTTTAAGGATATGGTATGCACTTTCACAAATCCGACGGATACGAATGCGGATACGGATAATTGTTAACCGGATATCCGACGAATATTGTAGCGGATATGGTATCGATAATATCCGACGGATGTGGATTATCCGGTATTTTTGCGGATTATCCGGTGTTATCAAATAGGATTATCCGATAAATTTGGTCCAATCGACAAGCCCAACGACCCAATTAGATCGCTGATCAGAATCACCACATATAAATATCATATAACCCTAAACCTAATAGCACCACCGTATGACTGTACACATAAAATGTACTCCCTCCGTCCGAAATTACTCGTCGTGGTTTTAGTTCAAAACTAAAACCACGACGAGTAATTTCGGACGGAGGGAGTACGCACAAGCGCAGAAAATAGACTTGAGAACACGTACTGTAGAAGCTCACTTACATAGTATATAACATATTCTGTTATGAACCAGAGAACACTATGAAAGTATGATGGCTAATGTCTTGCCTGGTGCAGCGTGTAAGTTATTAATTTCATGATCAATAAAAATTGATTGGTTACTTATATATTGTTCTTCTTTGCATAGATCATGATAGATATTATGGACAAGATGTACATAGATTTTATTTATCCGCTTTCGGTCCGAATCCGCTCCACTTCCGCTCCGAATCCGTAGTCCGATATAATCCGTATTCCAATCCGCATCCGGTCATTATCCGATCCGCTCCGAATCCGACAAAAAAATGTGGTAAAGGATATGGTAAAGGCATTATCCGATCCGATCCAATCCGTTTACATCCCTACCCGTGGCGGCAGCTGAGAGCGTGACAAGTGGCGCGCTCTCAGCCCATCCCAAGTGACCCTTGAGGAGGCTCCCGAACGAGCGCTCCCCAATTGGTTACTCTCGCATGTACCCCCTCAGGCGCTGCTTTTTGCATGGGCCGGCCCATTTTTCGGTTTTCAAACAATTTGTTTTTGTTTTTTCCTTTCTCTTCTATTTTGGTTTTTCTTTCATTTTCTTTTTTTCATTTTCTTTTATATTTCTTTTTATTTTTTGCTTTTTTATTTATTTTTATATTTTAAAATATTTATTTCATTTTTCATAAATATTTGAAATTCGCAATTGTTTCTAAAATAGTGAAACAATTGAAATCATGAATATTTTTTATGTTCATGCACATTGTTTTGAAATCACGAACAGAGTTTTCTACAAATTTGTGAATGTTCTTTTAGATCATGAACATTTTTTACACCGTGAACATTTTTTGAAATCATGAACATTTTTAAATTCCTGGTTCGTTTACAAATCATGAACATATTGTTTTACAAATTATTGAACCTTCTTTTCAATGGTGAACTTTTTCTGAAGTCGTGAACATTTTTTGAAATCATGAAATTTTATTAAATTCATGAACAATTATTTGAAATCGTGAACATTTTTTAAATTCATCAATTTTTTACAAAATACGTGACCGATCTCATCAACCGTGAACTGTTTCGAATTTGTGATTATTTTTTTAAAATTGTCAATATTTTTAAAATATCATGAACATTTGTAAATTCGTGAATATTTTTCACAAATACGTGAAGATTCTCTTAAACCAAGAACTTTTTTTGAATTTCTGAACTTTAATTTGAAGTAGTGAACCTTTTTTTTATTCATGAACATATTTTGCAAGCACGAACATTTTATAGTTCCTTTCTTTCTTTTCAAAATGCACATCTTTGAATTTTGAAACATTTTGTAACCCAAAATAATTGAAATAGAAAAAAAAAAGAAAACCCCCTTTGACTTCTTTAAAAAAAGACAACTTTTTGACCAAAATGGTGTGAATAGTGACCTGTGACAGCAAATAAATTTTCTTTTTTGCCCTGAAGTCAATGTTGGTTTTCTTTTTCAATGAAAAATATATACTAGTGCAAAAAAGTCAAGTTTATTGTAAAAAAATTCTGAACTATTTTGACTTTTTGTTTAATTATTAAAAAAAAACCTTATATGAGGCGTATATACAACCAAGAACCAAAATGCATTCCCCCTATATCACTGGCTAAGAAGCGAAGCAAGACGGCTTTCCCGCCAGCTAGAAAGCGGGCAGTGCTAATTCTTCCTTGCGTCTTCACAGCCTACACCCTCGAATCTTAGCAGAAATAGCTTAGGCGCATTTCCTGTAAGTAAGTATGTTCTTTATGAACAGCTGAGGTACGGTGAAACGCTCGCACGACACCCACCATTTCCATCATGAGTTCATGTGATCAAGGTTTGGGAGGACGTGACGCACATTACAGTCGCAGAACTACAAAAAACACCTAATCAAGTAAGAGTCAGACCCATATTCTAAACATCCACATTCTCACATAAACATTATTCCCATATATATTCTTGTGAACGGCTTGTAAGAGTCAGCCCCTGCACGTACACCTACCTAATCAAGTAATCAGGGCGAATTAGTCTAGCGAAATGCGGAACTGACGACGTGCGGGGCACCGCTATTGCATGTCTACCTTAAATCAGTCACCTTCCAACAAAATGCTCCCCGTGCGTCGATCAGTATATAATACACCGTATGGCGGTGGTCGAGCTCCACCGATGAGCCGGCAGCGACGACACACCGCCGGCACGAGCCACTTTGTCCGCCAAGGCGACCGGCGATCAATGGAGATGTATGGCGCTGCAGTTCCCCGGCCTCGGCTCCTCCTCCTTCTGCTCCTCCTCCTCGCCGCCGTGTTTTGGGTCTGCGTACTCTACTTCCGTCTGTCCGCGCTCATCAGTGGCGTGGCGATCGCGCCGATGGAGCGCATGGTGTCGTTCGCAGCGCACTACGAGAGCCGCGGCGAAGACGGGAACAAAGATTCGTGCCGGGGGCGACGCGTGTATATCCATGAGCTCCCGCCGCGCTTCAACGCCGACATGCTCGGTGGCTGCGCCAGCACGGACGGCCGCTGGCCAAACATGTGCGAGCAAGTGAGCAACGCCGGCCTCGGGCAGCCGCTGCCCGAGCCGGAGGATGAAGGCGAAGGGGACGGCGCGCTCTCGGGCGCGGCCGGCTGGTACGCCACGCAGCAGTTCGCGCTGGACGCCATCTTCCACGGCCGCATGCTACGCTACGGCTGCCTCACCAACGACTCCTCCGAGGCGGCGGCGGTGTTCGTCCCGTTCTACGCCGGTTTCGACTTCGCGCGGCACCTCTGGGGCTACGACAATGCCACGCGGGACGCCGCCTCGCTCGACCTGGAGCGCTGGCTCGTGGGCCGGCCGGAGTGGCGCAGGGCCGGCGGCCGCGACCACTTCCTCGTGGCGGGGCGCACGGCATGGGACTTCCGGCGCCACACCTGCCCCAGCCCGACCTGGGGCACCAACCTCCTCTTCCTGGCGGCCGCCAAGAACATGACCGTGCTTGTCGTCGAGTCGTCGACCGCGCCCGGCCACGGCAACGACGTGGCGGTGCCCTACCCGACCTACTTCCACCCACGAGCAGACGCCGACGTCCTGCGCTGGCAGCAGAGGATCAAGAGCGCCGGCCGCCCGTGGCTCATGTCCTTCGTGGGCGCGCCGCGGCCGGGAGACCCGCGCTCCATCCGGTCGCAGATCATCGCCCAGTGCGGCGCCTCGTCCGCGTGCCGGCAGCTGGGCTGCGCCTCCGGCGCCAGCCAGTGCCACACCCCCGCGGACATCATGCGGCTGTTCCAGAGCTCCACCTTCTGCCTCCAGCCGCCGGGGGACTCGTACACGCGGCGGTCGGCGTTCGACGCCATGGTCGCCGGCTGCGTGCCCGTCTTCTTCCACCCGGCGTCCGCGTATCTCCAGTACCGGTGGCACCTGCCGGGCGACCACGCCACGTACTCGGTGTTCATACCGGAGGACGGCGTGCGCGTCGGGAACGTGAGCATCGAGGACACGCTGAGAAGGATACCGGGAGCGGTGGTGCGGAGGATGCAGGAGGAGGTCATCAGGCTCGTGCCGAGGCTGGTGTACGCTGACCCGAGGTACTCGCTCGACACAGTCAAGGACGCATTCGACGTCGCCGTCGAAGGCGTCCTAGAGAAGGTGGCGGCGGAGACGCGGAAAGCCGAAACGACGGATCGCCGGTCGAGCTGGCTAGACAAGATTATTTGGTCCGAGTAACACAATAGGTTGGTATAATGATGAAGTTTTTTTTTTTTCTATACCGATGAGAATGGTTGGTCTAATGAAGTATAGTAGCACAATTTTGTGGCAGGCTTTGAGTGATTTGATCGGTAATTACAGGCTTGTACATACGAAAGGCCACGTACCAATCTTTTTCTTCTTTTTTTGTTTATAAAAAAATGGTCATCTAATATAGAAATTCACCAGAAGTATAAAGCACCTCAAACATATACATTAATAAAAATTAACAACCATTACCGCTATGAGCCGCCAATGCCGCTGTCGCCACTTCCCTATCGGAGTCAGCTTGATCATGTCGATGACAGTCGAGAAGTCTTCGTGCACATGCTCCTAGGACCAAAGGTTTGGAGGCGCAATCGTCGTTCTTGAAACATTGAATAGATTTAAAGCACATGACACCAAATCTCTACATCATGCACGCACGACAAGAAACCATAATCTCGTCACCCCAAGGAAACAACATGAATCTACATCGGAGCTCCGTCGACTACGTCCAGACGGACCAACTCGAGGAGGATCGAAGCCTGAAAGATGAAATCAAAGAAGAAGCACGACCATCCCGCTGAGCGCCGCACCTGCGAGGACTAAACCCCTAACCTAAACTACTAGCCAGAGCGGAGGCTCGGGATTCCCCTCCCCATTGGAAGGTAGAGGGGAGGATAATCGAGGGAAAGGGGAGCAAACACTTCTTTGAAAAATACCAATCATTTTAGCAGCTCATTTTCAATTTTCCGTGTGTCATACATTTATATATCGCGTCTGCTAAATGCCAGACACCTGAATTTATTTTTCGGGCATCAGTCACTTTTTGTGCGAAGCGCGAGGCTGAAGGTGGGCACTGTGTGAGGAGCGCCGACCACGGCAAAGCCAAGCCGTGCATGAGCGGGAGCCAGCGGGAGCAAGTCCAAAACTTGACAATGGGGATAGGGGGTCGCTGGAGCTATTCATCGGGTTTGGGGGGGGGGGGGGGGGGGTGGGCTTAGAGGGATGGCGGAGGCACGCCAATAGTAGAAAATAGTTGGAGGAGGAGGAGGAGGGAGATTAAGCCGTTCATGCTTTATCCAACGGCTACGAGTAAAAGTGACTGTTGTAAAACAAAATCAGGTAACTGATGGATAGCCAGTTCCTTTATAGATGTACTACCTCCGTCCTGGTTTATTAGTCTCCCTCGTATTTAGGGCCATATTTTGATCGTGATTTTAACTAATAAATAAAAATTATGCATAGTAAAAATATAACATCGGAAACTATGTTTAAATATGAATTCAACAATATTTTTTTATGACATGCATTAATATTTTATTATTTAAATTGATGGTCAAAATTTGACATAAAATATGAAGGGGACCAATAAACTAGGACGGAGGTGGTAGAAATAAGGAAGTGCACACGGACACACGGGTCTCCATACATAGGCTGCCTGTAATTTTTCTTATGAGAAGTCTTTTTTTTATGAGAAGTCAGCTTTTCAACCATGCACTAATCACTTCGTTTAGGACTCAACCCTCAACTTTAAAATGATAGAGGTAAATTTTATTTATCAATTTGAACATGGTGATATACCTTATAGTAAACTTCCTAGCTAATGCCTTCAAGAAAATGATAATCTCGTAGTTAAACAACATCACTTTAATTTGTATATGCAAAGGTAATTACATGAGAATGCTTACATAATTAAAATTTTGCATGTTAATTTTGAGAAAACTACTGATATATCAAAGGTGTTGTTAAACACTGCGCCATGATACAAGTTCAACTTCAGTAAGTGATGAAATCTCAAAAGATATTATTAGGTGATATGTCAAAACCTACCAGAAAATCAAGAAGTTTATGGTGTTAGTACAGGAGTGGAATTTCCACTAAACATCCGTTATATCCCGAAGGACATCCTAAAAATTTGGACAAGAATCACAAAATACTAATAATTTTGTCCCTTATTCTTCCATAAAGGAAAAATAAATGGGAAAAGAAAAGGAAGAAAACTAGAAATTATGACAGTCCTTCTAAAAACTTTATGGAACCTGTCATTAATAAAGAAAGTGAAACTTGGGATAATCCAAATAAAGTTTGGGAAAGACCAAGAACCCACACAAAGTTGATAATAGTGATGTTATCCTTATGGTAGAATAATCTGAGAAGGAGGATGACAATGTTGAACGTAGTAAAAAAGAAATAAGGACAACACTTCAAGTCAAGAACTATGATAGAAGTAATAAGGTGGCTAGGAAACATGAGAGCGAGCGAGAGAGAGACACTAGTAGAAAAAGGGCCTACTGTGAAGCACATTAGTCCCGGTTTGTAACTGAACCGGCACTAATGCGCTCATTAGTGCCGGTTCCAACGGCTAGGCGGGCGGCGATCATTAGTACCAGTTCGTGGCGAACCTTTAGTACCTGTTCGTGCCACGAACCGGTACTAAAGACGTGGTGGCAGGCTTGTGTCAGGCAGGGGCCCCACCAACACCTTTAGTACCGGTTGGTTATATAAACCGGGACTAGAGATGCACCTTTAGTCCCGGTTCGTAT
The DNA here is from genome assembly GCF_018294505.1 of Triticum aestivum. NCBI lineage: Eukaryota > Viridiplantae > Streptophyta > Magnoliopsida > Poales > Poaceae > Triticum > Triticum aestivum. Next base: position 47,845,276 of record NC_057802.1, read on the forward strand.
AACCAACCGGTACTAATGGTCATCCTATATAAACCCCTTCGTCGAGCCAGAGCGCTCTATTCTTCCCCTTTCCCCTCTCCTCTGCTTTCTTCCTCTTCCTCTCGAGCTCACACTCCGTTTTTGCCAAAATTTGTGAAGATTTGAAGGCACCTCATCCATCCAAGTGATCACAAAGATTAGCTCTTGCAATGCTCTATAAGTATAGTGATTTGTGGGTTTTATTTTGGGAGTAATTATATATGGTAGTATTTGATTTATATGCAATTTGAGGTCAAAATAACTCTTAGTTTGCATATGTAGGTGTGGTTTACTTAGTGCCTTCCCGTCTCCATCCTAACCACTGTCGATCGCCCGCACTGTCCCGTCGCCGGCACCACCTTGTGGTGAGCCTCTTGTTCTTATCTTTTTTATATAAAAAAATCATGTTTGTGTGATTTAGATATATAGTTACTCGTATAATTATCTTACCCGTACGTTGTTTGTTATACATAGTGCCATGAACTTTATGTATGAACTTGTATTAATTTGGTCTATTTGGTGTTGTGTAATGAAGATGAGCCGGCAATGGATGTACGATGACCGATGCTCTCCCCAGTCCGTTAATGGCGTGCAAATTTGTCTGCTTGCGGCTGAGGCAAACAAGCGGGCGGATGGTTTTATGCCTTGTGCTGGCCATAAGAATGATCAGAATTACTCTAAGTCAAGAACCACTCACGTCCACCCCGTTTGAGTCCGGTTTCATGCCCCATTATAATGTTTGGATCAAGCACGGAGAAAGATCAACCGCGATGACCCTGGTGATGTTGAGGGCAAGCGCCCCAGGAAGAAGATAGGCCAAGGTGATGTGGTATGCTCCTATAATACCACGGTTGAAATGTTTGTTCCAAAACAAATAGCATGCCAAGTTGATGCGATGGCACAAAGAAGACCGTAAGAAAGACGGGAAGTTGAGAGTACCCGCTGATGGGTCGCAGTGGAGAAAAATTGAGAGAAAGTACTGGGAGGACTTTGCAGGTGACGCAAGGAACGTATGGTTTGGTCTAAGCGCAGATGGCATTAATCCTTTTGGGGACTTTCGACGGTCGGTTGCGGACACGTGCCATGCTAAATGACCCTGAAATTGAAAAGCACTACAAATAAACTCTGAAAATGTTGAAAGTTGGCATGGTATCATCATTTCACCCACATAGCATGTGCAAAAAAATAGAGAGGATTACGGCAAAAACTGGATGCACTTCGTGTACAAACTGGACAATGTCTTTCGGAGTATCAGGGTTTCGGACGAAAACTCATCTGTTACAAAGACACTTCATTTTTTAAAACTTATTACAACTCCAGACTTTTTGTGCGTTCAGTACGCACCGTTCAAAGCCACGTCATCAACTTTCAACCCTTTCCGACACCATTTGCTATTTTTCATGCATTTAATGATTTTTTGAGCTAAATGACCCTGAAATTGAAAATCACTAAAAATGAAGTCTGAAAAGGCTAAAAGTTGGCCTGGTGTCATCATTTTACCCACATAGCATGTGCAAAAAAGTAGAGAGGGTTACGGCAAAAACTGGATGCACTTCGTGTACAAACTGGACAATCTCTTTCAAAGTATCAGGGTTTTCGGACGAAAACTCATCTGTTACAAAGGAATTTCTATACCTACTAATAAAGCAAGGTGCGTTTCTCCAATTTTTTTATCCTTTCACCGTCGAAAAGTTTTTCTTTCTTTCCGAGGTGGTACTAAACTTTTGTGCGTCTTTCCGCTAGAAAAGAAATAAGATTTATCCAGAATACCGACATTGGGCTGCGCGCGCTCCGGCCCAACGAGGCCAGCCAATTTATTATTGCCCAAACCGTTGGGACGGCCTTATTTGTCCCACAGGGCGCCTAAGACTGGGCCGGCCCGTTTCCCCTTTTTCGTTGTTCTATTTCTATTTTTCTTTTTCTGCTCCTTTCTATTTCTCTTTTATATTTCTTCCTTTTTTCCGTATTGTTTAATTTTTTTGATGAAGTAAAGATTTAAAATATATTTAGAATTTCAATATTTTTTAAAATATTCAAATAATGGTCAGAATTCTAAAATTTTCTTCTATATTGAGTAATGTTTGAAACTTTTAAAATTTCCCGTTTCCAAATCTTCCCAGTATTCAAAAAATGATCTCCTTTTTAAAAATTACTTTTTATTTTTCAAAAAATCTTCAAGATTTATTTATAAAAGAACACATTTTGTAAAATGTTCCATATTTTAAACAATTCTTGTTTTAGTGAAATGTTCAAAAATTGGAAAAATATTTGCGTCTAAAACATTTTGTATTTTTTGAATGTTCCCTTAAAACAATTCAAAAAATCAAAAATTATTTGTGTTTTTGTAAAATGTACATTCCGAAATATTGTTTGTGAATTTCAAAAACTATTCATGTTTCTAATTGTGTTCATGATTTTCCTAAGATATTGGAATTTGCAAAAACAATGTTCGCATATTTCTAAAATTGTCCAGGATTTAAAAATTGTTAATGTTTCCAAGAATATTCACCAATCCATATTTTTTAATGTTCAAAATAATCAAAAATATTTCTGATGTGACACTATAGTATTTTCTTAAATATTCGCGTTGGCCATTAGTTAGCGGTGCGCGTTCGTTCTTTGCTGGTTGACTATAAATGAAAGAAATTGTGGACACGTGCCAATAAATTATGTTATTTGGCGTTAGTTAGAGCAAAATTATGGGCACTTGAGCACTAAAATAATCAAAGAGAATAAAACCTAAAAAAGAAGGGACATCCATACCTGATTATGCTCATGAAACGGGATTTATGCGTTGCAATTAATAATCCACCCCATCGCCGTGGTAGCATAGAGTGGTCGAAGCAATCATGTCCCGAAGGTCGCTGCACAACAACCAAATGAGGAGGCAAGCACAACCCTGAGACGGATGCGGACCCGGAGGAAAAAAGGCATGAGTTGGGTGCTCGCCACCACGCCGACCAACCCAGTCACTATCAAGATTTCGCGTGTCAAACATGTCCAGCGAGAAGACCATAACTTCTTGCCTGTCGCCTACCATTGTCGAGACCATTTTTTTGGATGACGCATCAATTATTTTTCCCTTTGCTTCTCGCAAAAAAATATCCCTCCCGTTGCAACGCACGGGCATATGTGCTAGCCATAACCTAAGTATTATCAATTTGAATATAATGATAAAACACACTAATATTAAACATAAGAAAAAAGAATCACTGAAAAAATATTTTTATAGTAAAGTTATTCACAAACTAGTGATTCACACAAATTTCAAATAATTCAAATTTCAAAACTACTGGAACTAACAGAAAGTCTGTATTTTTTTTGTACCTAAAGCAAAAATATTCACAAAGAAACTCTAATACAGCAAAAAAAACAACTCACAAATAAATAAAAGAAAATAAATAAAGCAGAAAAGAAAAAAAATTAAAAAAAGCCCACATACTGGGCCGCAGAGGCCTGCATACGACTAGAAACGAAACCTGTAGTTGGGCCAGGATGCAAGCCCGCAAGGCCCAGTAGGCCCACAGGGCACAGCAGCAGTTTAGGGCCAGACACTACAGGAATCAGCTACTTTGTCGTATGCCACGGCAGACGGCAAAGGCAAGGATGGCGGACGGCAAAGGCCTTTGCCGTCTGCCGCGGACGGCAAAAGGCTCCGGCAAAGTAGGCTACGGTAAAGAGCTTCTTTGCCGTCTGCTTTCTGAAGCGGACGGCAAAGGGGCCTTTGCCATCAGCGGCTGACGGCAAAGAAAGCCGACGGCAATAAATGTGTTGTTAGTCCGTTAGGCGGCTAACGGCAGCCTTTGCCGTCCGCCGCTGACGTCACTACGGGACAAGCCTTTGCCGTCTGCCACTATAGGTAAAGCCTTTGCCGTCCGTCGCTGTAGGCAAACTGACCAAATGGGTCAGCTCCCAGGGAGCACAGGTGGCCGCCGCGTGGCTTCTTTGCCGTCCGCGCCAGACGGCAAAGACGCCTTTGCCATCTGCGGCTGACGGCAAATGTGCCTCTTTTTTTCTGTTTTTTAATCCAGCAATTTTCACAGCAAATATATGACATATATATATATATATATATATATATATATATATATATATATATATATATATATATATATATTTCACAGGGCTATTTAACAGCAAACATATGACATATCCAGCACATAAGTTTCAGCGTGCATACATATATAGTTCCATCCATTCATACATAGCAAGTTGCACATACACATTGTTCCATCCATACATATTACAATGCAAAGTTTCATCAAGATAGCAAGTTCTATCATAGCAAGCTAGAAGAATACTAGAGGAGAATGAAAGAAAAAACAAGCACTCCATCATAGCAAGCTAGCTTCCCTGAAGTGAATGAAATCTGCAAAAAGGCAAATAAGAAAGTTAGAAAAAGGTGACTAGAAGAAGAAGTATATGCCATTTATGAGCTAACTTAGGTGAAATGGATCATTTATGAGCTAACTTAGTTAAAATGGATCGTTTATGAGCTAACCTAGGTGAAATAGATTGTTTATGAGCTAACTTAGGTATAATGCATCATTTTAGAGCTAACCTAGGTAAGATGGGTCATTTTGGAGCTAACCTAGGTGAAATGGATCGTTTTTTAGCTAAGTTAGGTGAAATGGATCGTTTATGAGCTAACCTAGGTGAAATAGATCGTTTATGAGCTAACTTTGGTAAAATGCATCATTTTAGAGCTAACCTAGGTGTGATGGGTCATTTTGGAGCTAAACTAGGTAAAATGGATCGTTTGTGAGCTAACCTAGGTGAAATGGATCGTTTATGAGCTAATCTAGGTAAAATGGGTCATTTTAGAGCTAACTTGGGTAAAATGCATCATTTTGGAGCTAACCTAGGTAAGATGGGTCATTTTGGAGCTAACCTAGGTAAAATGGGTCATTTTAGAGCTAACATAGGTAAAATGGATCATTTTGGAGTTAGTCTAGGTAAAATGGGTCATTTTAGAGCTAACTTGCGTAAAATGGATCATTTATGAGCTAACTAAGGTATAATGTGTCATTTTAGAGCTAACTTAGGTAAAATGGATTGTTTATGAGCTAACTAAGCTAATTATGCCATTTTTGACATAAGTAAGCTAAGTACATGTCATTATTGAGCAAACCTAGTTAACTAAGCATACTAGAGCTAACTTAGGTCATTTTGGAGGAAACAAAGCTAAGTATAGATCGTAAAATGGATGGTTTTGGATGTCAGTAAGCTTATTAAGTCATTTTGGAGGAAAAGAAGCTAACTCTAGGTCATTGTGGTAAGCATATTAGAGGAAATAAGGCTAAGTCTAGGTCTTTATGCATTTGTTAAGCAAAACACTAGAAGAAACTTACCAGCGCCCACCATCTTTCAACACCTGCCATGACAAAGAGTAAACGAAATTAGTACAACATAAAAAAAATACCGACATGAATAATAATATGTATATCACTTAAGTGTATCATCATCAAGTACAACATAAAAAAATTGAATACCTGACACTACTAATAATCTCGATCACTATCATCAATAAATGCATAATCATCATCATCACTATAATCAATGACGGGCTCATAGGGTTCAGTGGCATCAACATGTGGAAGGCCACCTTGACGTAATCGATCAAGCATTGACAGGTCATCCGCAACAGTAACCTCTTCTTGTTCCGGCTCTTCTTGTTCCTCCTCTGGGTTGATGTCGGATTCACTGTCGCTGTCTACTTCAATGTTTTGGGGTGAAGTATAGCGGTTCTTGAAACGCTTTTTGGAAAGACGTGTCTCTTGGAAGAATTCTCCTTCATATGTGTCTGGGTTAATGTGAGGTTCATAATCCTCTTCCTTTGGGGGAGATAGTCTAGCACGTGGCGGCACTTCATAAACGACATCCCAACCTTTCAGATTTGGATTAGTTTGGCAGGACCATGGTAGATAGAATACTTGGGTCGCCTGTTGAGCCGTAATATAGACATCAGGAACATCTAAATGGGTGCTTTGTTTGATTTCAACTAGCCCTATATGTTCATGAGTCCTTCTAGTCTCCTTCGGCTGAAACCAATAACATTTGAAGAGTACGACATTCGGTGGGTTGTCACCATAGAATAGAAGTTCATAAATTGCTTCAACTCTCCCATAATACTCGGTACCTCCTTCGCCGATAGCAGATACACAACAATTTGTAGACTGTCGTTCGGCCATAGATAACTCTTTACCATAGGTACGAAAACGATACCCGTTGATGTCGTATTTGTAAAATGAACGAACCTTATAGTCAAAACCATTAGCGACTTGTCTCAATTCGGCGTCCATAGACTCTGAATTAGCCTACAAATTTAATACGAAAGGATTGTTGCATTAGGCAGAAATTAGCGAATGAAATGAAATGGTCTAATAGAAATTACCGTTTGTCTGAACCAAGAGATGAAACCGGGATAGCCGCCTCCTTGCTTTGCGAGAAGCTCATACTCTTCGACGGAATCCTTTTGGATCACCGCTCCATACAAGAATATGGCAACGTATCGACTGTATGAAATATCCAGGAATAAGAGCAGTTCAAAGGAAATAGAAGTTGCGAAACAATGTACCGAGAACTTACTCGATGTACGGCCGCACTTCTGTCAGGTTGTTGAAGATATACAACGTAATGGTCCGCCATTCTTCGTTATCCAAAGATACTGGTTTCGAACCACTGGCTGGTGCGAGATTCCCTTTGAATAGGCTGAGGTTGGATCCACCCTTTTGAGGTTCGTCAGCATTGTACCGAGGCTTCGGATTATGCAAATGACGATTTTTGGCTTCGTAGTGTGCTGTCACGAAGTTTGCCGCCTCCTCAGTGATTAATGCCTCAGCCATCGATGCTTCAATTCTACGTTTATTTTTACATTTTTGTCTAAGCGTCTTCTGCATCCTCTCAGTTGGTAGCACCAACGATTTTGCACGCCCCCCCCCCCAATCTTGCCTCGGTCGGGAGATGCAAAATCAAATGCTGCATTGGATTAAAGAAGCCCGGTGGAAATATCTTCTCTAACTTGCAGATCAACTCTGGCGCCAACTCTTCCATTTCTTCTAGCACGCCAGGCGATAGTTCTTTCGCACAAAGAACACTGAAGAAATAGCTGAGTTCTGCCAGTACTAGCCATTCATCCTCAGGGATGAAGCCACGCAACATCACCGGCATTACCCTCTCAATTCATATGTGCCAATCATGACTCTTGAGACCAAATATCTTCAATTTATCAAGACTCGCTCCCCTCTTTAGATTCGCTGCATACCCATCGAGGAACATCAACTGCATTTTCACCCACAAGATAATTTCCCTCATAGCTGGCCTTCCAAGATTGAACCATGCCTTTGGCTTCATCCAGTTCTGCTTTCCTTTCGGTTCTTTCATGTTTTGTAACGGCCTATCACATAGCGCCTCCAGATCGACTCTAGCCTTAGTATTATCCTTTGACTTCCCATCTATGCCGAACAATGTACCAAAAAGTGCCTCGGCGATATTCTTCTCAGTGTGCATCACATCGATATTGTGTGGGCAAAGGAGGTCTTTGAAGTAAGGCAGATCCCATAAGCATGTCTTGTGAGTCCAGGCGTGCTTAGAATTATACCCCTTAAAGTACCCTGGACGCTCTGGATCTGGCTCAAGAGCGTTTAACTGATCCAGGGTCTGTTGGCCTGTCAACGCAGGTGGTGCAGAGTTTTTGACAACTCTACCTCTGATGAAGTTCTTCTTGTCTTTCCTGAACTTATGGCGAGGATCCAGGAACTGTCTATGCATGTCGAAGCAAGAAAACTTGCAACCGGCCTGAAGCCAACGAAACTCAAGAGCTCCCTTGCATGTGGGGCACGGGAACCTTCCATGCACACACCAGCCAATGAATAGCGCATACGTCGGCAAGTTATGCGTCGAGTACATGTACCAGACACGCATTATGAAGTTCCGTTTGCTATAGGCATCGTATGTCTTGAACCCATTATCCCAGGCTTCTTGCAATTCGTCCTTAAGCGGCTGCATGTACACATTCATATTTTTCCCCGGATAGTTGGGCCCTGGAATTATCAACGTCAGGAAAATGTTCTTTCTTTGCATAATCTGTCCGGGGGGAGATTGAGTGGAAAGACAAATACGGGCCAACAACTGTATTGGGCTGCCGTCAGACCAAACACACTGAACCCATCTGTGCTGATGCAGACTCGAGGATGCCTCGGATCTGCCGCTTTGTCAGCATGTATTTCATCAAACTTTTTCCACGCAACACCATCCGATGTGTGTACGATCATCAGATTCCCATCTGCATCTAGTTCGGTTCTTTTGCCCGTTTTGTGCCATGTCATCTGTCTGGCCGTCTCTTCGACCATGAAAAGACGTTGAAGTCTTGGTACGATTGGCATATACCGAAGAACACTAACGGGGATTTTGGTCTGTGTCTTCTCACCCATACCGTTGTCTACCACAACATACCTGGAAGACTTGCAAATGGGACAATAGTTCAAGTCCGCATAGTCAAGCCTAAATAAGACACATACTTTCTCACAGGAATGTATCTTCTCATAGGGCATCTTCAGTGCACGAAGGATTTTGTCCGACTAGTATAGGTTTGCAGGCATTACATGGCCTTTGGGTAGAAAGCGTCCAAATACTGTCATCATTGCGTCGTAGCATTCTCTGCCCAAGTTGAACTGAGCCTTCAGAGCCATTACTTGTGAGATGGCATCCAACTGACAAAGCTCAGTGTGCTCGTGGAGCGAACGTTTTGAAGACTCCAACATTTCATTGAAGGCCTTTGCAGATTCCTCCATCTCCTCGTCCGAATCCCGAGCATCATCGAAGTCTTGCATCATGTTTTCCATCCCGGTACCATGCTCGTCGGTGCGACGACGATCCACCTCAGCTCGGTCACGTTGGGCAGACTCACCATGATATGTCCACACCGTATAATCGGGCGTAAAACCACTCTTCTGCAGGTGTTTGCCCATTTCAGCCTCTGTCCTCTTTTCCCAATTGCCGCACCGTAAACAGGGGCACCAGGTTTTGGCCATTTGCAAATGCGGCTTGCACAAACCGCTTGGTTTTTGTGAACCATTCAGTGCTCCATTTGGTCTGACCAGTGTGACCGGTGTACATCCACGCACGATCACTCATCTTGACTTTCAGAGCTACTGGACACACAATAAATATATATATATATATATATATATATATATATATATATAATTCACCATGTATATATTCATCAGTTGATCTACTTTGTCTATTTTATTACGTCCATGCAACCTACACTCTAATAGGTAATGATAGGTCCTAATCCCACCCGAGTATGTGTAGATTGGGTTCATTTTCCCATGCTATGCTCCGGATCCGACGCAAAATTTCGGTAGCACCTCCCCGCTGTTCTCCTGATACACGTCTCTGCAATAAACAGAGAGAATGTGTACCCGGAGAACAACAGGGGAGGCACTGACGAAATTTATGCATCAGATCCGGAGCAAAGCATATGGAAAAACGAACCCAATCTACACATACTCGGGCTGTCCATGGATAGCATTGGACAATTTGAAAGAATCACGGTTATAAATATGCAAATGCATGCATATTTATAACTATAACGCTTTTGAACGGGAGACACATATTGGTTACGCATACTGATGATTGACACCTATAGCTAGCAAGTTTCATTGGCACGAAGACCAGAACAGAGCAAATGAAGGGGGAGGAGGAGATGTCATTTGTGCTCACCAACGAACGCAGGGGCGGAGCTCGTCGAACGCACGGGGAGGTCGTCAAACACCACACCCTCGCAGCGACGAAACAACTGCACATTTGAATCCACCCGATAAACACAAAAATGTATGATGTTTTGCATAACAAAATCGAAAAATATACGACCTAACTCATAATTCACAAATATATGACCCCGCCGGCCTCTGGAAGGCCAAAGAGCACCTTCTACATATTCTTCTTCTTCTTCTTCTTCTTCTTCTTCTTCTTCTCCCCTCCTCTTCTTCTCCTACACTTTCTTCTTCTTCTTCTCCCCTCCTCTTCTTCTCCTACACTTTCTTCTTCTTCTTCTCCCCTCTTCTTCTTCTTCTTCTTCTTCTTCTTCTTCTTCTTCTTCTTCCCCTTCTACATTTTCTTCTTTTCTTCTTCTTCTTTTTTCATCTTTATTCTACTTCTTTTAATTATATGACTAATTATCTAAAACCCATGCACTAAATCTAACAATAACACATATATATCTAGCACTAAACCTAACACTAACAATTAAACAGCACAAAAAAGAAAGAAAAATAACTCACCGGACCGCGGGGGCAGCGGCGACGCCGGGGTGGTGGGGCGCCGGGGCGGCGGGGTGGTGGGGCGACGGCACGGGGTGGGGGCGGCGGCGGGTGGCGGGGGCGGCTGGTGGGTGGCGGGGGCGGCGACAGGTGGTGAGGGCGGCTGGTGGGGGTGGCGGCGGGGGTGGCGGCGGGCGGCGGGGGCGGCGGCAGGGGGTGGGGGCGGCGGGGGGCGGCGGCGTGGTGGCTCGGGGAGGAGAGAGGAGAGAAACAGAGAGATGGATCTAGGGCGGGGTGGGTCTCGCCGTTAGGTAGGTTAGTTCTTTGCCGTCAGCTTTTTTTCCTCTTTGTCGTCCGCTAGCTGACGACAAAGAGGGGGGACGTTAAGTTTTTTTAATCAGCTCGTTAGTGGGGACCACCATCCTCTTTGCCGTCTGCTATCTGATGGCAAAGATTCTTTGTCGTCCGCTAGTTGACGGCAAAGAGTAGGCAGATGGCAAAGACCGTTCTTTGCCATCTGCCTACTCTTTGCCGTCCGTTTTATGCAAGCGGACGACCTTCTTTGCCGTCAGCTAGCGGACGGCAAAGACTTGGCAGACGGCAAATTAGCTAATTCCAGTAGTGAGAAGTCTGCATTAGAGAGGAGCTCGAAGCAGCAGCCGCGGCTGGGTTTATAAACCAGTGCGGCCGCCCTTCGCTTGGCGAGGTGGGAGTAAACTTTGTGCAGCGCAGGGTGGCAGCACACCCCTTTAGTATCGGGTCGTGGCACCAACCGATACTAAAGGTGCGGTCTTTAGTATCGGTTGAAGCCACGAACCGGTACTAAAGGGGGCCGCTTCCCGCCGTTTGGCCTGGCCAAATTTGACCTTTAGTACCGGTTGATGGCTCCAACCAGTACTAAAGGCCCATCCTATATATACAACACTTCAAAAAAAAATCAGTTTCATCTCCCACTTCTTCAATCTCTTTCGACATCGCCGCCGCCCCGTACGCCGCCCCCGTCTCGCGCCGTCGCCCGTCGCTGTCCCCGTCGCCGCCCCCGCCGCGCGCCCCCGCCCACGTCCCCGTCAACGCCCCGGCCCGTCGTCGCCATCCCCGTCGCCGCGCCGGTCGATCGTCGCCCCCCGTCGCCACCCCGGTCGCCCCGCGGTGTAAGCCCCCTGCGCACGCCATGACCGCGCCCCGATCGAGCCCCTGCTCGCACACACGCACACACATTTTTTTACTTATTTTTTGTTTTCTGTTTTTTAGATTAATGTCAAAGTTTTAGCTAGCTAAATGAATTAGATTAATGCATGTCAATTTGTTAATTAAATGATGAATTAGATGAATTACCTAGATAAGAATGTTAGATTAATGTCAAATGTTAGATGAATTAGATAGAAAAGTTAGATATTAATGTCAAATGTTAGATGAATTAGATGAATTAGCTAGATATTAATTAATATTAATTAGATGAGTTAGTTTTTTATACTTTTAGTTATAGATGAATTAGATATATTAATGTTAGATTAATCAGTAAGTGCTTAGTTGAATTAGTAAGAAAATTAATAAATACGAGAGGGCGACGCTGTTTGGGGAGGGACGCAGTCCCAGTTGCCGCGATCATCGGCCACAGCGCGGACGAGGCGGCGACGGAGCACGGACATGGAGGACGGCGGCGCATCGATGGGAGATGGGTGCGGCGATGCATCCTGGAGAGAACTTTTTTAATTGCTAGGGGATGAGATCAATCCTGGGGAGAAACTTTTTAATGGCTAGGGGATGAGATCGATCGGAAGCAAATGCGTACAGGAAGGTAATCGTGGTATTGGTGTGGGCCGTCGTCCCACAGCGTTTTCTTTCTTATACACACGTACGCTAATTTAAATCTTAGCGGTTAATTTTTATTGGTATTATTAAATCAATGGATATAAATAAATGACGTATGGAGAACTATGAAAGCCTCCTCCCTTTAATATTAGGTAAAAGAGTGTACATAAATACTTCAGAAATTTATTCTCATGTTTTACAAAAAGAATCATAACATTTTAGAAAAAAGGTCAAGGTGTGTTTAATAATATTCACTTTGTATTGAAAAATGATCAATGTGCATTTATCAAATGTTCGAGATATATACGAATAAATGTTCAACGTGTATTTAAAAAATGTTCAACATGTATCTAAACTTTTTCAACCTTTATACAAAAGTGTTCAATGTGTATTTAAATAGTCGACATGCATTTTAAAAGGGGGGGATAAAAGAAAGAAAAAATATGAAAAAAGTTGTAAGAAGACCGATAAAGCGAAAGAAACCTGAAAAGATAGACATAAAGAGAATAAGAAAACTAAAACAAAACAAAATCATGGTAAAGAATCACACAGAAGAAAAAAACTACAAAAGGAAAAAATAAAAGAGAAAGAAAGAACAAAAAAAAATTGAAAACCAAACAAAAACAACTTCTGGAATATCGTTGTAAATAACGCTGAAAACCGCTTTCCCAGAAAAACACATAACAACCAGAAAAAAAAAATACTCGGGGCATAGCTACTGGGCCTAGACCACACTGAGTCGCGCTAAAGGCGAGAGCTAAGTTCACCTCGCAGAGTAAGCGAGATATCTCTATGTCAGTTTCCCTAAAAAACGAATCTATCTGTTGGCGCAAATAGTATCAGATGGATTTAAGCCCACTTTGTTCAAATATTTGTTCAACAGTTTCTAGTACTTATTTAACATTTTTTAAATACTTGTTCAACAATTTTTTAAATGTGTGTTTTGAATAGTGTTTATTGTATATATGTGTAGATATTTTTTAATAAAAATAAAGCAAAAAATAAGAATAGAAAACAGGAAAAAAAAAAGCAAAAACAGGCCTTTGCCTCTCGCACCACTGGGCTCGCCCCGATGCGAGGCGTGCCTGTCGAAATCACTAATTGAGGAGTACTCGTTGAAAAAATAGAAAACGTGTTTTTTTCGTTTTCGAGAGGCACGGTGCCCGTGCCTCTCGTGAAAGCACAACCATGTCTCTAGCGGAAGCAAAATCGTGACTCTCGCGAAAGAAAAAAAAATAAAAAACACATTTTTTTTTGTTTTTGAGAGGCAAGGCCGTGCCTCTCGCGAAAGCACAAGCGTGCCTTTCGCGGAAGCAAAACCGTGCCTCTCGTGAAAAAAAACAAAAAACACATTTTTTTCCGTTTCCGAGAGGCACGGCCGTGACTCTCGCAAAAGCAAAAATAAAAAGAAAATGCATTTTTTCACGCAATTTTTTTTAAATATTTTTTGAACCAAAAGCTAAGGAAGACCGGTGAAAAACCGAAACATCGAAAAAAGGTTAAAAAGCCAAAACGCGTGCGAAAAAATAAAAAAAAAATCCGGAGGGAAAACCCAGAGCACGACATATGGCGAATGACTGAGAGCACGCCAAGTGACGCTAATCGTTGTGAGGCTCCCGAAGGAGCGCTCGTTAACTAGTTGCTCTCCGTGCCCGTTCGATCGTGTAAGTCGATAAATAAGCGTGCCACCTATAGGCGCCCATTGGAGAAGTGGTGCCTACAGCGACCAGCAGCAGGCCGCGGCCCATTAAGAAGATCGCTCAGACGCTCCCTTCTTTTCGGCTGGCTGAAAAAAACACACTCGCCTCGTTTGGATTTTTTTTCGGGCTGTGCTGTGCTGCTGGTTCAGGAAAATGACCGGCCTCCGGTTTGTTTACAATTTTAAATATGTTTGGGTAAAAATTCATAGATTTATTAAAAAGTTTGTTGATTTTGGAAAAAAAATCACTAATCTGAAAAATGTTCATCAATTTTGAGAAAGTTCATTGGATTTAAAAAAGTTCATCAGATTGAAAAAAGTTCATTGGATTTGAAATAAAAAGTTCATTGAATCAGGAAAAGTTCATTGGATTTGAAAACAAAGTTCATCGAATTGAAAAATGTTCGTCGGTTTGAAAAAAAGTTCATCTATTTTTAAAATAAGTTAGTCAAAATTTTAAAGAGTTCATTCATTTTGAAAGAAAAGTTAATCGAGTTTGAAAAAAAGTTCATTGAAATTAAAAAAAAAATCATTGAACTTTAAAAAATTCATTTAAATTGAAAAAAGTTCATCGAATTGAAAAAAATTCATCAGATTTGAGAAAAAGTCTTCGATTTAAAGAAGAAGTTTAAGAATTAGAAAAGAAATATCGTCTATTTGTAAACATTTGACGCATTTAAGATAAAAAAGAAGCAGGAAAAAAAGGAAGAAAAAAAGCAGAAAACATAGAGGGCATTTCCTATACATATAAAAAGGTGGAAAGGAGGTTTGTTTGCATGAACGGCGGTGGTGGCGTAGTGGTTAGTGCTTTCATTTTTTGAGTGTCAAAACAGGCTGGGGCCGGTTTGCGGAAATAGTAATAACTGCAGCACCAAACAGGGTCAATTCCTAGGTGTGCGCACTTTCATTTGCTCTCCTTTTTTGAATGTCAAAACAGACATGCGCCGGTTTACGGAAACAGTAATAACCGGCGTCTGCAGTGCCAAATAGGGATTGCCCGAGCTCGGGGTTGCATCGACGTCAGACAAAACATAATATAGGGTGGACCTAGGGCCCATCAAACAATTTCAAAAAATCTACAAGGGCCCATGTGGGTTTTATGTTAATTGGTGTGGTGGGAAGTTAATTAGTCGCACATTGCTAGTTGGGGGTGTGGGGGGGGGGGGGGGGGGGGGGGGGGGTTGAACCTCCTTATAAGGGATTCTCTTCCATATGCTATTGAAATTTGAGAAGAGAAGTGGTTCCCGTGCGCTCCTCCGCCTCGTCATGCCGCGCCGCGCCGCGGGTTGCGGCAATGAGCCGAGCCGAGCTCACACCTATGTGTTTATTTTTGCCGGTCAGGAACGAAGAGTCCCTAACAGAAAAGCACGATCTGAGACATCGGATCATGGGATGTAATCAACGTGGGTCCATCCCACGTCTCTCCACGCGACCGCGCCTATATATTGGAGGCGCCGACCAACCCTAGCCGTCACGAAACAATCCACGCCCACTATCGTTCCCTTTGCTGCTCGCCAACCCTAGCAGACAAGAGCAAGCTAATTTCATAGAGGTTGAGGTCCAAGTACCATTATTTTTTTCGGAAAAACTTCCGATCTATTTATCATCAATCTTAATGGAAACGAGCATCAGAAATTCTAAAAAATTACATTCAAATTCTTAGACCACCTAACGAGAACTATAAGCACTGACGAGCCGAAGGCGCGCCCCCATCATCATCACTCACTCGCCGGAGCTAGGCAAAACTTGTTATAGTAGACAGTCGATAAAGAGAGGCGTTGATCGAAAGGATCTAACCTGAAGACACGCGAACGTACACGGACGAAGACCGGATCTGAGCGGATCCATCAAAGACAACTACCGACCGAATGATGTGAGATCCGTCGAAGACACACTTCCACACGCCCTCCGCATATTCTGTCTGGTAAATATATCGAAGCTTATGAGTTATTTGATCTGTAGATGAAGGAGATGAGATAATTCTTTTCGTTGAAACTAGCACATATGCCCGTGCGTTGCAACGCGAGAGAAATTATTGTGCCCGCTGTCCATTGAAACTACCGTCATCATGGCGTAATAACATTCGAAAGTGCCACCTAAATATGTTTGTACGTTGCAACGGGAGAAAAAATCACCTCACTCTCCTATCCCAGTAAGCAAGTGATGATTTAAGCCTAAACACGGCCTAAAACATAAGCGATAATTTGATTTATGATACACATCAATTATTCCCAGATGTATAAAAATTGGGTGCTTTCACCATCTTTGCAAAAGGCCACTTTGCATGACTATTCAACAATCAATACTATAGAAAAGCTAACCTTGATTGATCAATGTGAGCTTGCATGGGTACTTGTTCAGTTAGTCCTTTGCATATACCAAGATATGCAAATTAGCATAAGTAAGTATCAGTTTTCCTGAAAGCACGATGAAAATAATAATATGATTTTGGCCTTGAAGATGAACAAAAAAAGTAATTCTCCTTGAAGATGAACAAAGAAAGGTAACATGCATGCTAATTTGCATTGCACTGAGAGGATCCCAATCCTTGCAAAATATTTCTCTAGCACGTTTCGAGTTATGCAAAATCCATATTATGTCACATAGAAATACATGAGACGGTGAAAAAAGGGGAATTGTAGGAATATGAAAACACCTCATTTTCTCCTCCTTATAAAACAGTTACTTATTGTGTAGTCAGTTTAGCTATGAAAACCTGACATGGACGCTCGGATAGGAAGAGCAGAAAAGAAAAAAAAATCGAACAGCTATTAATAAAAAGACTAACTTGACTCATTGAAGCTAGGGTTGTGCACCTGTTAGTTGAATCACGTGCAAGTTCTCAGGGAGCAATTAATCGAGCCATGTAGTCGCCCCGGATCGATCCACCAGCCTGCTTGACATGTACTCATGTGTTTAGCCAGGAAAGAATCAAGCTAGCCGGCACCCTGCAGCTCGTAGCTAGTTCGGACTTCCATGTATATTTTTTGGGTCAGGTTACGACGTGTGGCCGGACACTTCGCTTTTTGTTTCAATTAAGTTTCCTTTAAAGGTACGTCCTGGTTTCGTTCATATTGTCCCGGTTTTCTTTGTTTGCACCTATGTTTGTCACAAACAGACATAACTAAAAAATAGTGCACGTAAAAATACTCAAAAATGGTGTGAACTGTTGTTGCATGTGCCATTACGCATCATGCAGAGAGAGAGAGAGAGAGAGAGAGAGAGAGAGAGAGAGAGGAGGGAGGAGGAGGAGGACAGGGAGGAGAGGATCATGTCCAAGTGCCATCTCTACATTTTCAATTTTCATCATCGCTTTGTGTTCGCAACCCAGAAACCTCAATTCACCTACTATGGTACTGCCCGGAGGCGCGGCGGATCTGTAGCACTACGCGCCCTCGACCCGAACACTTGGCCGGATAGCAACCGCTCGGAGACATTCTGGTCTCATATCCTCAATGCCACATCTGTTGAGCATCAGAAAGGTGTCCGGTCTCCCACCATACTCATCTCATGGGAGCTTTGGCTCGAACAAAACCGCGGAGTGTTCCAGAAGAAGATAGCCTCACCCTCGACCATCCTCCAGGCAGTTCAGGGATCCTTGGAATCATGGAGACTGGCGGGAGCAAGATGCATGCAGCACCCCTTTGGGGTTCCGACGTGAGAGAGCACCCTACCCACTGTGTTCCCTAGGGCCTCTTTCTTTTCTCTGAACTTCTTCCTTCAGACTGTGCGTACGGCCTTGTAAATATTGCTCCCTGCCTCACAATATAAAAAGCCAGCAGTTGCTGGTAGTTTCAAAAAAAAATACTCAAAACGGGACGAAACAAAGCGAAACCAAACCAAAAATATCTATTCCCTTTAATAGTATGTATAGATATAGATTGTACGTGCTAACTTAAATTCATGTGTACATAACTATAGTTATGCATAACTTTTTCTATTTTAATCTTTTTTTGGATTTCTATCTTTTAACCTCAACCGTAAAAATCAAGATCTTTTTTTTCGCGGGGGTGTAAAATTAAGATCAATAGACCATATTTTTTATGCTGAAAGTATACAGATCAAAATAATATATTCATTTTTTAGATGTATGATGACCTATGACTTCTAATTTGCTATAACACAGCCGTGACCATGCAAAAAAATAGCAACACAGCCGTGCATAAGTGGGAGTCTATCCGGGAAAAAAAGTGGAAGTCTATCGTGAAATAGTTGGCTTTGTGAACAGCCAATTCAAGAGAGAACGTCCATTATAGCACAGATAATGTTATCATGTGCCTTACCCTTTTTTGACCGAGTGAAGAATTGTCTTTGGTTTGCTATTCCTTGTATTCATATGTTTGTACTTTCCCTTTTAGGTTTAGAGTCGGGATGTGGTTAGTACATCTTTTTCCTAGTATATGTATACGTGACCATGGCTATAGGTGTTTTAGAATCCGGACGTGCCTAGTATTTTTTTTCTAGTACGTGACCATGGCCATACGTGTCATGTGTACCTAATATTCTAATATTGTCGTGTGTAACCTTTTCCAAAAAAAAAAATCAAAACGGGACAAAACAAAGTGGAACCAAACCAAGAATATCTATTCCCTTAATAGTAAAGTATAGATTTAAAGGAGACTACTAGTTGGCCTGTCAAATTCCTAGAGTACATCTTAAGCGAAGTCTACATACATTATCTCTTTTTTCGTATAATTTTTATGCTGAGAGTGAATAAGCTAGTCATGTCCCCGTCGTCGATCTGTTGCTTAGCTATCAGTCAGATCGTCGTTCTGTACATCGATTGCAAGTCAAGTGTGACTTTGAGACGTATGTTGCACCGCCCACGTTTTTTTCCACCCCTCACTATCAACCTTATCCTCCACTATTTCAGCAGTACCATCTCGTTATCCATCTCATGGAATTTAGTGCTATAGTCAAATACGTACAGCCTAACTAATTAAGCTAGAGGTTGCTTGTTTGACCTGACCGCATCTGTGAAGATATCGTGTGGCGACGGTGCACCAATCTCGCTGCATATCTTCATCCATAAATACAGCACCCGAGCGAGCCTCCGAGCGAAATCAAGTAGTACAACACAAAGCTCTCTATCAGGAATTCGATCAGGATCGTCGTTCACCAGTCTGAGGCTCGAGAGTGCGTGGTTCACTTCAACAGGTAAGTACTCCCTCCGTTCCTAAATATAAGTCTTTGAAGAGATTCTACTATGAACCACCTACGGAGCAAAATGAGTGAATCTATACTCTAAAATGCATCTAGATACATCCGTATGTGGTCCATAGTAAAATCTCTACAAAGACTTATATTTAGGAACGGAGGGAGTACTCACCATGCATGTCTCAATTTTGTGAATCTTTAGCTGGCTATTTTGATTTCTACTTACAATCTATAAGGTCCTCAGTACGAGAATGAGCTCCTCGGACGACACCTGCGGCAAGAAGGCGTCGTGGCCGGAGCTGGTTGGGAAGTCCATCGAGGAGGCCAAGAAGACCATCATGAAGGACAGGCCGGACGTGAAGAACATCGAGGTCTTCCCGGTCGGCACACCGGTGACCGGGGACTTCAGGCCCGACCGTGTCCGCATCTTCGTCGACACCGTTGCGGAGACCCCCCGCATTGGCTAACTTTGATTGATGCTCCATCGTTTATGTGTGTGTGTGTGTTATATTCCAGAATAAACCATAGCTAGTGAGTAGTGGCCATGTATGCATACTGCTCCTAGCTATGTCGGTCGATATGTAAGATTTAATAATTAAGTTTTTTATGGGAAATAATTAAAGTTGATCCCAGGCTTGCGACTTTGATATCTTGATCTTTATTTCGCTTCTCTCTTGAAACCATTTCAATACGAAAAATCTCAAATGATCGAACATGTTTATCAATTACCAAGATAAGAAAAATATACTAATTGACAAAATATAGACTAATTACCCAGACTAATTGACTAAAAAAATCTCAAATGATTGAACATTGTTCGTTTCATGTGTGTGTGTGTGTGTGTGTTATATTCCTGAATAAACCATAGCTAGTGAGGGTGTATGTACAATACTCCTAGCTATGTCGATCGCCATGTACGAGTTAATAATTAAAGTTGATCGCAGGCTTGCTGCCTTGATATCTTGATCTTAATTTCATTTCTCTGTTGAAACAATTTCGATACGAAAAAACTCAAATGATCGAACATGTTCATCAATTACCAGGACCAAAAATATACCAATACTAGTCAATAAGCCCCGTGCAAAAAAGAAAAAAACTAGTCAGTGAGACATTGCAAAAACTCCCACCCACCATTAAAAATAGGGCATCAAATAAATAGGTGGGGTAGCGCACATACTCTGATTACTGGGCCACCAAAGGCACGGCCAATACTATTAGATTTTAGTTTTTCAGAATTTTTGTTTAAAAAATATTTTGAAATATTTTGTTTCACAAATTTTACTGAGGCATGTTTATATATTTAATAATTTTTTCAAATATATTACAATTTTACGTACTTTAGATTTTTTATGAAATTAAAAATTATTCACGTATTTAAAAAAAATTCATGCCATTTAAGATATCTTCACGCATTTAAAAAATGTTCATCTATTTTGAAAAGTGTTCACGTATTTTAATAAAAAAATTATTTAGTTTTAAAAAAAATCATGCCATTTAAAAAAACATCATATATTAAAAATATCTATGCCATTTTTAAATAGTTCATGTCTTTCAAAGGTTCATGTAAATTTTTTTTAAAGAATTTTTAAAATACCTTTGTCTATTTATAAATTAAAAAATATTTCTTGAAATGGGGAAACATGAAAAAAGTTGGGAAAATAAAAAATAAAAATAAAATTACATAAAAAATTGAAAAGTATAAAGTAAACAGAAAAACAAAGAAACAAAAACGAGAAGAAAAATTGCTAAATCAATTCAAGTGCACACAGTGAGAGAAAAATAAAATTAGACCCAGCGGCATAGCCAAGCCATTGGGCCAGGTTGGTTTAGCACTAGAACATTCCATTTGAATTTATTTATTTATATATAAAGAATAACCTTTTTTGCTTTAATATGGAGGCTATAGGGAAACCTCTGTGTGGTCCATGGACCACCTTATCCACCCCTAGCTACACCATCGGCGAGACTCCCGAATTGAGTCGACCCATGACTCTACGTCTGGTGTGTTTTGTCGATAGTTGCGTGCAATAAGCATCGAATAGGATTTAGCCATTAAAATGACGTGGTGACGGATTAACAACCACACTTGCATGTAAAATTTAAGGCACTCACCTACCTGTCCAACACAGTTTTCCACACACATATGGACGTCCCTGATCTATCATGGACGTTCAATATGCATCCAACGGTGGATATAAATTATATGTGTTTGCATGCGTGAGCTTGAACATATTTGCCATTCTTGAAGTGCTTTTAATAGGAGGAATATGAGTGAGATGTGTTTGAAGTGTATTGAGGAAAACATGAGGGGCTTGAAGGGGAAATTTTGGATGCAGTTCAGGCTATTTTACAAGATTCCTAGAACGAATCTTCATGGAATCAATGGCCTCGACAATTCTTGCACATCCACTGTGTGGACTTGAGTTTTTGCGACACGAAGCTTGTTTAGATCATCATGTCACCGCCTTAGGCGTGTACACACCCCATGAGGAAAAGGCAGACTCCTAGCATATGTGCAAAATTGAAAAATAACATCAACAAGTCAATGCAAATTTCCATTGCAGTTACCTTTACAATCTTACAGAAAAAATATCTTGGTACAGTAGGTAGCAATTTGTATTACCTTAGTCCAAAAAAAACTTGTCTTAAATTTATCTAAATACAGATGTATCTAACACTAGAACGTGTCTAGATACACAAATCTAAGACAAGCTTTTTGGAATGGAGGGAGTACATTACATCGGAATTTAGTGATGTACAAAATAGAGAAAGGTCAACATTGAGTTTTCTGACTCATGGTCGAAAAAAATAGAGAAAGCGGAGAGAGAAATACATGGATTTTTGCAAACAATTATACACAATGATTTTATTGTTGTATAGATGTCTATAATTTCTCTTTGACAAGGTAGTTATGCTTGAAACTAGACAATCGCGCTATCGTGCGTCAGCAGGGGCGGACGATACCTAGCTGCGAACAGATTCGGGGTGATCGGCGGCGTAGTCGAAGCCGGGCAGACAGGAGGGAGGGGGGGGGGCGTCAGTGGCTGCAATGGTAGAGTGGGAGAATGGCAGTGTTGGGCTAGAAGGGTGTGGATACAGAACAAGGGGGAAGGAACAGAGTGGAACAAAAGTGGGCTGGGATTGTCAGAGTCCTACATGGCGGAGGTCCGGACTCCCGCAAATCTCTCCCAGTTTGTGGACGATTTACGGAAATCCCGACTCGCGAACCCGTCCGCCAAAGTTTGCGGTATCACGTTGGATGGCAAAAAAAAAAAGTTCGGACGCGTCAGTCCGGACGTTTGCAGACACTTTATGACACTGGCGTTGGAGATGATATGCCGGCTCAGTCTCTCGAAGCTGCTCATAGGGATAGGGTATGCATGTGTGCGTTTATAAGGGTGAATGTATGCGCGTATGTATAAGCGCTTGCATTTGTACCCGTGTTCCAAAAAAGATTCTTACACTAGACACCATTGTACATGCCTTTAGTTTAGCACATGCCCTCGAGCAGAACATATTCGCTAGCTATCTGTCACAGCTGCAACAAAAGAGAAAATGAGCTTGAAAGGTCATGTGGAACTCAACGTTGCATGTACATGTCGATCAAAGTACGTGTGAATGGCTGCGTTAGTTTTTTCAAAAAGACCAGGGCAACACTTTCGAACATGCATGACAGCAAATGAAATTGTTCCGTGCACGCGGAACAGCATTTTCTTGGCCATGCATGTGCTCTACAGCTCATCTACAAGCCACCTTTGCTTGAAGCCGGTTACTCAGTACAGCATTATCGAGCCACAGGATTTATTTATCATAACCTGATTATATATAAAGGCAGCTACACCAGCTACCCACTTATATCATCGATCGGTGTATACTACACATACAACAATTGCACCACCCTTCCCCTCAGTTTCCCATGGCCACTTCTTTTTCTTGCTTCCTTGCCATCTCAATTCTAGTAGTGTTCTTCTCACTTCCCCCGCCTACTGGTGCAAGGCTCCTGTATGCGGACAAGAACACCCTCAATGACAGCAAGTCTTTCTCCATCGGAGGTGGCAGAGGCAAGGGTGGTGGCAGAGGTTTTGGTGTGAGTATCAGCCATGGCGGGCACGGCACCTCCATCGCTATAGGCGGCGGACTTGGAGGTGGAGCTGCTACTAACCATGGTGGTGGCCCAAGCGTAGGTGGTGGAGCAGGTGCGGGCATTGGCATCAATATAGGGCATGGTGGCGTGAATGTTGGGATAGGCGGGGGTGGAGGTGGAGCGGCTAGCACCGGCGGGGCGCATGCAGGTGGTAGCGGTGGAGGTGGCATTGGAGTTCATATAGGCCATGGTGGTGTGGATGTAGGGATAGGTGGAGGTGGAGGCGGGGCAGGTAGCACTGGCGGTGTGCATGCAGGTGGTGGCGGAAGAGGTGGCATCGGATTTCACATAGGCCATCGTGGGGTTACTGTAAGCGCCGGTGGTGGGGGCGGTGGTGCGGCCGGTGTAGGTGGAAGTGGGGGAGGCGAAGGCGGTGGTAGCGGTGTTGGTCGTGCCGGCAATGTTGTGGGTGGTGGGGGAGGGTATGGCAGTGCAAACGGCGGTAACGGAAGTGGGGGAGGTACCGGAGTTGGGTCAACTGGTGGAAGTGTAGGTGGTGGCTCTGGAAATGGTGGTGTAGTACATGGTTGATTGGTTTGTTAATTTGAGAAGTACATATGCACACAACATTTTATTTTAGTTTGCTAATGAAATACTCCCTCTGTAACTTTTTATAAGACGTTTAATATAATATGGGTATGTATAGGAAATGATAAATATGCTAGTATTTTTATGTTTATTGTATGTCTACTACTATTGGTGTCACCTTCTAAATGAGCGGGAGTGCCTTGACTATGATGGTATTGTACTATGTGGTATCTTTTACCAACGGAACATGTAACAGGTCCACACTAATCAGATGGTGTCTTTTGTAAAGTTACATGAGTTTTATATATTATCGAAGATATGTTTTTTCAAGAGTGCTCCAATAACGTATCATATTTTTATAGAAGACCGAAATATTTCGAGAACGTAGCGTAACTTTATGAGAAAGATTTCTCCAAACTTTATGGACATGTCTGGTTTGTGCTTCTGCAGGGTCACTTGATTAAATCATTAACGGATATCTTTAAATCATTAACTTGATTGTATCATTAATGGATACCAAAATCATGTTTGCTTCGGTTGCTCTATAATCCATAACATGGTGTCAAGTCCCAGCAGCATAAAAAATTGTTTCCACTTAAAATCCTCGGTATTAGAAAACGCTACGATATCATCTGGCACCTATCATTTCATTTAGCAGCATACCTTTACTAGATCCTACCTATATGCATCATCTTCATTTGTTGATTTGCTTACCAATACAAGACTGGCTTACCAATATCAACACCAGCACAGACTAGCTTACCAATATCATCAGCCTAAAAGGGGTACTAGAGATGCCCTTTCTGTCACCCTGGGGCAGCCATCAGGACTTGAGGCTGTCACGCACTGATGCTTCAAAGGGAATCTGGTGCAGTGATATCTTATCAGTGAAGCAGCTGTAGAAGCAATGGAAAATGAGATGTATGTGAACTTTAATACGACGGTGACAGAGGGAGTATTTTATGTCAACAATTGGTTAAGTTGGGGCAACGAACAGTTAGGGCAAACTTTGTATCAGAAATTCTTTAGAATTGCAAACCTTCCACCACCAGCCAGCAAGATGGCACTTACCAACTAAACGCGAGCTTAATTGCAAATTTATCGATGAAATTTGTGGATGAGAGCGGATTGATGAGGACGACGTCCTGCGGTCGATCGAGTGAACCGGATTAGGGTTGTGAGATGAAGTAAAAGATAGTGGGGAGGAGAGGCAGAGGATAAGCCTTGCTGGCGGCAAGAGGGACATGTGACCTTGGCGTCGGGGTGTCCTTGCGAACTTGTCGAAAGAGAGCGACCGGGACGGGGCCACCTGGGCGGTGGAGAGGCACTGGGACGCCCTCACTTGCTCTTGTCACATTGACACTCCTCACTTGTTCTCGTCACGTTGCCCCAGTCTCCG
Organism: Triticum aestivum; assembly: GCF_018294505.1. Taxonomy (NCBI): domain Eukaryota; kingdom Viridiplantae; phylum Streptophyta; class Magnoliopsida; order Poales; family Poaceae; genus Triticum; species Triticum aestivum. The sequence continues at coordinate 47,870,301 of NC_057802.1, forward strand.
ACTTCATTTCGAATCGACTGATGCAAGCGAAATTTTCAAGCACCACACGTTTAAGAAATTTAATCCGCAAAAATCCCCCTCCTATAGGTGCCTTTATATTTACCTCCTTGTTATGTTTGCATAGTCTATTGCTCACAGCTTTGCACTCTGTTTCCTTTCTCTAATAGCAGGTGATCAAGTTAGTACATTATTTTGGTACTCCGGAGTTTGACGTGGGTTATGGTGAAAGGGTCTTGGAGTACTCACTGGCAGAGTCATTAGTGTTCACCGTTTTTGAATAGTCTAGATTAGTGGGTAAAGGTAATTAGGAGGTAGTAAAACCTTTGGCGTCGGGATCTTGATGATGCGTGGAGCAGAAACTGCAACACAAAGCCATGCACTGATGGAGTGATTTGCAGTAGTTGTCTTTTGCCTGCTGGTAAATTTTTGGTGGCAACAATTGGTTGGTGAAAATGAAGTGGAAGGTAATGCCGTATTCTGGTAGTGTCATGTGTCTGTAGTGATCTGATAACACTAGCAGGTGGAGTTCTATGTCATTTGTCTGTCGGAAAAATTGACTAATCGACTAGTGGTTAATGTGGGAGCATATACCTACGTACCCACAACATGTGTTCTGTGTCATGTGTCTGATTATTATTTTTTACCACAAGTGTCTAATCTGATAACACCGACCAGCCTGGCAAGCTGATCTACCGAAGCATTCATCTTTCTCTTTGCTGGGTGAGTAATCCCAAGAAAATAGCATACCTAAAACGTTGTAATGCAATCAAAATCAAGATATGGAGCAATTTCAGTCATTTAAAAGCGGTGAACTGTACACTTGAAATATCGATGAAACATGCATGTGAAATGTTTCTTAGAAAAAAAGCTAAACCAAGATTTCATCCTAGCTGGCTCAGGTACAAAACAACTTATGTAATTAGATGAAAACTTTGTAATATACTAAGAGATAACTAAATGTATGCATTCACACAGACAAATAGCTCTATCTAATTGATCAACAATCCTATACCGTTTTAGTGGCAGGAGAGCTTTATAAATTTCCAGAATGAGTGTTACAACCACCACCGCTGCACAATCAGAGCTGAACCTTCCCCGACCATGTGCCGGTTATCAAGATTCAGCTCACAGTCGAGGCGCCCAAGCTTCAGATTCCTCAGTGGTGATACAGTTTGGTATTCTACATGCCATAGAAACGATCGTCATTCCGTCAGAGCACCGGACTACCGCGTCAGAGCCCTTGGTTATTTTGCATGCCAAATGATTCCGCAGCTAAATTTTCTGTGGTGCATTTGGTTTCCGGATCGTTTCCCAGATTTACTGCTAGCCAGTCAGTTCCTGCATCGGCGCTGCTCTCTGCCTTATCTCCATCTTGCTTTAGCTGTACTGCCAGAGTGCCAGTTTATACACACTTGTAACCGTGAAGACCCCAGTTTTCTCGTAGTGCCAATCTATACAGTCATCCACGACGGCAATCTACAGTTGCAAATCGCCGGTCGTAAGGATGGATAATCTGTCATATCAGGTCAGCATTCCATTGTGTGTCCTCTGGGTTTATCAGCTGGTTTACCCATCGTAATCTTGTCCTTCAGGCTAAAGAGGTGACTTTCATACCTTGTTGGCGTGGAATCCACTGATCATGAGACATTGGGAGATCTGCCCATTTCCAATCTCCATACAATCCCTTCAACAATTCAAGCCTGAACTCTATCCTTTGCCACAGAGGTGATGCATTGGAAGCAAAAATGGTATCAAGGAGCGGCCCATTGGGAAAATATTTTGACTTCAGAACCCTGGTACACACAATATCCAGTTTTGGGAAAAGCCTCCACGCTTGCATGACCAAAAGTGCTTGATTGAAGAAGGTGCATGTGCCTATAGCCAATTCGTCCTGCGCCTTTCGCCTTGACCATTTTATTCCAGGCCATCAAGTGGACCTTTCACTGCCCAAATTCATCACCCCACGAGAAGTCCCTAACTAGTTTTCATACCTCTAGCAGAAGCCCTGTGACATCTTGAACACCCCCCATAACGCATGTAGGCAGGGTTTGAGCGGCGAGATTTCTTTTCAACTTGAAACATGTATTTCTCCAACCAGTTTGTGAGCCTCTTCTCAAACCTTTGCATTATCGGTTCGAACTGGTTGTCCTTCAGTCTCTCCCTTCAGGGGTTGGTAGCCCCCGGTATTTGTCTTCGAAAGTAGCATTTGCCACACCCCGCACATGCTTTATACCGTTCTAGACCTCCCCTGGACAGTGCTCATTCAAGAGGATCGAACATTTGTTCGCTAAGGAGCTGGCTAGTACGACGCTGAAACAAAGAGATAGCCCGACGCATAATGGTTGTTTGCTAATCCAACGACTTCACACTGTATGACCATCCAACAACCTCACCAGTCCTTAGTTGCTGCTATTATATTTATGATTTATTTAGCATTAGCGTTGTCATCTCTACTACAAAGTCTTCAACATTAGTTGCCATCATTTTCTTTACGGCCATTGCCTGTTAACATGACATGTTATTGGCAATATACATCGAACGAGAAGTAGTGCAGAAAAATGGCCAGCCTGGGCGAGGCCTTCTATCTTAGGCTTGATATGTAAGATCCCTCGGATTAATACAACATAGAAACAGTGGAACCTCATAATAACCGGAATAATTTGAAACTCCCTGTTTCTAGGATGAATATGTCATTTTACTTTAGTTTTTTCTCGAATAATCATTCTACCTTTCTCAAACATATCAACAGAAACAGAAATGGATCTCAGCACATAGGTTGTACAAGTCATAGTAAATACTAGGTAGGAAGTGCGGCTTGCCGCACCCGACAGCGTTGCTGCCAGGTACAGTTATATCCAATCTGGTAATACAGTCATTAAAGCATTGTAAATATAAAAAATAGAATTCCACGCAAAAAATAGAATAGTATAGATGTGTTTAACTATCTAATATATCAAGTTTTTATCACAAGCATTGCATCGATACATACACATAGTACATAGAAATTTGTCCAGGAAACAACAAAAGGCATCACACTACATAGAAATTTGTCCAGGAAACAACAAAAGGCTTCAGCCCAGCGCGCCGATGCCTGGCTCAACACGTTGTCTGGTAAACAAAGTAAGAGTAATAGCTGAAAATGGACCGGCTCAATGCACAGAAACGTACCTGAGTTGAATGGTGGTAGCCTTTAATGGGGTACAAAGAAAGGTGTAGTATCATCAGGACTCAGGCTAGGTAAATGACAACCTCCAGCGGTCAAGTGTTCCTTGGCACCCAATTGAAGCATAAGACACTAAGCGAAAGAAAAAAATACAAATGATCATTAGTACATGACGATGCATCTAAAACTTAAGATGATGTTGGCTATTAAAAACAGAGAGATCTGCAATAGTGCAAACTGAACAAAATACAAAGGCCAGACATGCTTGTTATAACACAAGTAGATTAATATTCTAGTCCTGGTAAAAAGCAATGAGCGGGAGAATAGCAACTTGGATGGAAAGCAGAAGTGACCAGCAAGGCAAATCAAAAAAGGAAAACCATTATATAACATAGATTTACAATATATGCATTTAGATTTGAACTACACACGTATCCCTTGAAGTTATTGCATGGCCTGTGACGAATACACTTCAGGTAAATGATCATGTACTGGTTACTCTTAATCTAAAATCAATTGTTAAAGTATTATGTTTCACCGTGAAAATATTAATGAAATAATGGCAATATATATATATATTGTGTAGCAACTATGGACATCTGAATCCACCAGAAACTATTAGAAACAGATTACAGAACTCAAGCATATCAAACATAAAAAAGAAGCAGCTTTGAAGCAACATATGCATAAGAGCAGTAAGGCCGCCATGGATGAAGGTACTCACAGCTCAATCAAGTTGCATCAAATGCAAAATAAGCATAATGGCTGATGTAGGGATAGATACTACGTAGACACTTAACATAAAAGAATAGACACTTAACATAAAAGAATATGAACGACAAAGGACAATCTTTTACAGCCATTTCTCCTTTTAGTTAAAACCTATGAGAAACAACAGAGATGGAAAAAAAAGCTGAGGTAGCATTTGAGAACTACTTTAATAAAATTGCATTCAAAATCTTCAAAACATATTTTGACATGTGAATTGGCTGTTACATGCCAAATAATTACAGCGAAGAAGTGGTGACCTATACATGTATGCAATGCAGTCTAATTCTAGTTCTTATCATTACTGCATTGTTCTGCAAAAAGTAGGAGCATCTCAATATACAGTACAAGTTCAAGACTGCGTTCACTCTTCCTTCAAAAAATTATGCAAGGTGACTCTGGTAACTGTTAGAGTTATATTATAGGTCATGTACCCCTTTGTATTTATCCCGTTGTATAAGGGGTTTCCTGCATATGTTCCACACGTGTACATGTATATATATCGGCCTATGGCCTCATGGGAATACAAGTTGCTTATTCCTAACATGGTATTAGAGCTCTAGGTTTTCTTTTTCGCACGCCGCAACTCGTGCTCGATCCCGTCGTGACGGCCGCCGCTGCTCCGATCCGCTGCCCCGGCCGAAGCGTCTCCGCCCGAAGGCCTCCTCATCACGCGCCGGGCGCTCCTCTGCTTCCGCCAGCCCGCACAGGTCACCGGGCGCTGCTCGTCTCCCGCCTGCTCGTGGTCCCCGGCCGGGCGCTCCTCTGCTTCCGCCAGCCCGCACAGGTCGCCGGGCGCTGCTCCCTCCGCACGTCCCACCCGCCAGCCCTGGTCTCCCACCTGCTCGTGGTCCCCGGCCGAAGCGTCCCCGCCCAAAGGCCGCCAGCCCCGGTCTCCCGCCTGCTCGTGGTCCCCGCCCAAAGGCCCGCACAGGTCCGCCGGGCGCTCTTCCGCTTCCGCCCGCCCCGCACAGGTCGCCGGGTGCTGCTCCCTCCGCACGTCCGGTGCTCTGCTGATTTCGGGTCTCTCCTAAAAAAAATGCCTGCTGCATCGGGCTATGTTGCTGTCCCTCGCTGTCCGGTGATCTTTGATGGTACTAACTACACCGAGTTCGCTGGCTTCATGCGCATTCACATGCGTGGCATCCGTCTCTGGGGTGTTCTTTCTGGCGAGGTCTGCTGTCCGCCACGTCCGGTTCCTCCGGTGGCCCCTACTCCGCCGACTCCACTAGTTCTTCCTACGGATGCTAATCAGGCCGCCAAGGATGCGGCTAAGATTGCTGATGAGGCTGCTGATCGTGCCTATGATGAGAGGGTTTTGGCTTATGAGGAGGCTCTTCAGACGTATCATGGTGCTTTGTCTGTTTACACCCAGTGGCTTGATGATGATGCTCGTGCTGCAGCTGTTCTCACTGCTAGTGTTCTGCCTCAGTTTGCTTCTGAGTTTCTGGGTCTTCCTACTGTCTTCCAGATGTGGACCTGTCTTCGTCAGCGCTATGAGCCCTCTGGTGATGCCTTATACCTTTCTGTGGTTCGTCAGGAGCATGCTCTTCAGCAGGGTGACTCTACTGTTGATGACTTTTATGCACAGAGTTCTGCTATCTGGCGCCAGCTTGATTCTCTCCGCAGTGCTGGTTGTCGTACTTGCCCCTGCTGCCAGGCTGTCCAGGCCGATTTGGAGTTTCATCGCGTCTACGAGTTCCTGTCTCGGCTCCGTAAGGAGTTTGAGCCCCGGCGTGCTCAGTTGTTTGCTCGTGGCCGTATTTCTCTCATGGAGGCGCTTTCAGAGATTCGTGCTGAGGAGACTCGCCTACGTGGTGCTGGTTTGCTGGAGGTTCCCTCTGTGCTCGCTACTCGGGCTTCTTCCACTCCACCTGCTGCACCGCCCCATTCTCGCTCGAGTGCTCCGCCGCTCTTGCCCACTCCTTCTGGAGGCTCAGGTCGCCCCCGTCCACACTGTGACTACTGCAACAATGATGGTCATATTGAGTCCCAGTGCTACACAAAGCGGAAACACCTGCGCAAGGCGCGCTCATCCTCCTCAGGGCCTTCGTCATCTCCCTCGCCAGCTTCCGCCATTGCTTTGACTGAGCAGGATATTCTGAGACTTAAGCGTCTGCTCGCGGCTTCAGGTTCTTCCTCGACGGGTACTGCTGGTTCTGTGACTGATGCTTCCCGCACTGAGCACCCGCCCTCTACACAGTCAGGTACATCCCCATGGGTTCTGGACTCTGGAGCTTCTTTTCATATGTCTTCTCATTCTTCCGCTTTGTCCTCTCTTCGATCGCTGGATTCTCCTGTTCATGTCTTTACTGCTGATGGTACTCCACTTTCTGTTGCTAGTAGAGGCCATCTTTCCACTCCTTATTCTGTTCCCGATGTTGCTCATGTTCCTCGCCTTACCATGAATCTGTTTTCTGCTGGTCAACTTACTGATTCTGGTTGTCGTGTAATTCTTGATGTTGACTCTTGTTCTGTCCAGGATCGTCGCACGCACACTCTGGTTGGGGCTGGCCCTCGCCGCCGTGATTCTCAGGGTCTTTGGGAGTTGGACTGGCTTCATGTTCCTTCTGCTGCCACCACCATTGCCAGTCCCTCCGCTGCTGTCGCCTCTGTTACTGGTTCCTTCAAGCAGTGGCATCATCGCCTTGGTCATCTGTGTGGTTCTCGGTTATCGTCTTTAGTTCGTCGAGGTCTTCTGGGGTCTGTCTCAGGAGATGTCTCTTTAGAGTGTCAGGGTTGTCGTCTTGGCAAGCAGATTCAGTTACCATATTCACATAGTGAGTCAGTGTCTAAGCGTCCTTTCGATTTAGTCCATTCTGATGTATGGGGTCCGGCTCCTTTTGCTTTGAAAGGTGGTCATAAATACTATATTATTTTCATCGATGATTTTTCTCGTTACACATGGCTTTATTTCATGACTTCACGTAGTGAGGTGTTGTCTATTTATAAGCGTTTTGCTGCCATGGTTCATACTCAGTTCTCTTCACCCATTCGTGTTTTTCGTGCTGACTCCGCTGGTGAGTATATCTCTAAGATGTTGCGTGGTGTTCTTGCTGAGCAGGGTACTCTTGCCCAGTTCTCTTGTTCTGGTGCTCATGCTCAGAATGGCGTGTCTGAGCGCAAGCATCGTCACCTTCTTGAGACGGCTCGTGCTATGATGATCGCCGCCTCTCTTCCGCCTCATTTTTGGGCCGAGGCTATCTCCACTTCCGCCTCTCTCATCAACCTTCAGCCGTCCGCTGCTTTGCAGGGTGGTGTTCCTTTTGAGCGTCTTTTTGATCGTTCTCCCGATTATTCGATGCTTCGCTTGTTTGGTTGTGTTTGCTATGTTCTTCTTGCCCCTCGCGAACACACCAAACTGACTGCTCAGTCTGTTGAGTGTGTCTTCTTAGGCTACAGTGATGAGCATAAGGGCTATCGTTGTTGGGATCCTATCGGTCGTCGGATGCGTATCTCTCGAGACGTGACTTTTGATGAGTCTCGTCCTTTCTACCCACGCCCATCTTCCTCGTTTTTTTCAGTGGAGGATATCTCTTTCCTCACTTTTCCTGACTCACCTATCACCCCCGTCGCGCCTGTGCCTATTCGTTCCACTCCCTCTGCTTCTCCACCCCTCGTCGATTCGCCGCCACCATCTTCCCCGGTCTCCTCACCTAGCATGTCACCGGATTCTACACCTTCATCTCCGGTGACTTCTTCGTCGCCACCCCCCGATTCTACCTTGGCGATTCCTCCTTCTCTTGTTCCATCTTTTCCTCAGCATTACACTCGTCGTTCACGACCTGTGGATGCTTCCTTGGATGAGTCGTCCTCTTCCTCTCAGCCTACTTATGGCTTGCGTTCTCGTCCTCGTCCGCCTATTGATCGCTTTGGATTTCCCACCGCTGGTGCTGCTGTTCTTGAGCCGACTTCTTACCGTCAGGCTGTTGTTCATCCTGAATGGCAGTTTGCGATGGCAGAGGAGATTGCTGCTCTTGAACGCACTGGTACCTGGGATCTTGTTTCTCTTCCTCCCGGAGTCCGTCCCATCACTTGTAAGTGGGTCTACAAGGTTAAGACTCGCTCCGATGGTTCTCTTGAGCGTCACAAAGCTCGTCTCGTGGCTCGTGGTTTTCAGCAGGAGCATGGTCGTGATTATGACGAGACTTTTGCTCCTGTGGCCCATATGACCACTATTCGTACACTTCTTGCCGTTGCCTCTGCACGCCACTGGTCTATATCTCAGCTTGATGTTAAGAATGCCTTTCTTAATGGTGAGCTGCGTGAGGAGGTGTACATGCAGCCACCACCTGGGTATTCTGTTCCTGATGGCATGGTGTGTCGTCTTCGTCGCTCTCTCTATGGCCTTAAGCAAGCCCCTCGCGCCTGGTTTGAGCGTTTTGCCTCTGTGGTCACTACTGCTGGTTTTTCAGCAAGTGCTCATGATCCAGCATTGTTTATTCACCTTTCTCCTCGTGGCCGGACTCTTCTTCTTCTCTATGTTGATGATATGGTCATCACTGGGGATGACCCCGAGTATATTGCCTTTGTAAAGGCCCGTCTTAGTGAGCAGTTTCTTATGTCTGATCTTGGACCTCTGCGCTACTTTCTTGGGATTGAAGTCTCTTCTACCTCTGATGGCTTTTTATATCCCAAGAAAAGTATATCCAGGATCTTCTTGCTCGTGCTGCTCTTACTGACGAGCGCATTGTTGAGACTCCTATGGAGCTCAATGTTCACCTCCGTGCTACTGATGGTGATCCTCTCCCTGACCCGACGCGTTATCGTCATCTTGTTGGCAGTCTTGTCTATCTAGCTGTCACTCGTCCGGACATCTCTTATCCGGTTCATATTCTGAGTCAGTTTGTCTCTGCTCCCACATCGGTTCACTATAGTCATCTCCTTCGTGTTCTCCGATATCTTCGGGGCACGATCTCTCACCGTCTATTCTTTCCTAGCTCCAGTTCTTTACAGCTTCAGGCCTATGCGGATGCTACGTGGGCTAGTGATCCTTCTGATCGCCGTTCACTTTCTGCTTACTGTGTTTTTCTTGGCGGTTCTCTCATTGCCTGGAAGACGAAGAAACAGATTGCAGTTTCCCGTTCGAGTGCTGAGGCTGAGTTGCGAGCCATGGCTCTTTTGACGGCAGAGGTGACTTGGTTACGGTGGTTACTTCAGGATTTTGGTGTTTCTGTCACTACACCGACTCTGCTCTTATCTGACAGTACAGGTGCTATTAGCATTGCGCGCGATCCTGTGAAGCATGAGCTCACCAAGCATATTGGTGTTGATGCTTTCTATGTGCGCGCTGCTGTGCAGGATCAGGTTATTGCTCTTCAGTATGTGCCTTCCGAGTTACAGTTGGCGGATTTCCTGACGAAGGCCCAGACTAGAGCACAACATGGCTTTTATCTCTCCAAACTCAGTGTTGTTCCTCCACCATGAGTTTGAGGGGGGGTGTTAGAGTTATATTATAGGTCATGTACCCCTTTGTATTTATCCCGTTGTATAAGGGGTTTCCTGCATATGTTCCACACCTGTACATGTATATATATCGGCCTATGGCCTCATGGGAATACAAGTTGCTTATTCCTAACAGTAACCACACCAGTTTACAAAATATATAACATTGAATCATATACCAGATTACAAAATCCATACGTTTGTATTATTATTCAAACTATCTAATGAAAAAAGGCAGCAACTAACATATAAATTCATTAGAAAGAGATGGTGTTCCAGATAGTGGCCCGGACAACGCTTCATTACCAAGAGATTATGCAGGAACTATAATGCCAATACCTGCAGAGAACTTTACAGCCAAATAAAATAATTGATCCACATATTCCAGGTCTTTTAGGCAGATATCTAATTCCTCGTAAGAATATATATATTTATAAGCAAGCATGATTCAATCAAACTACCCTTTAGCTACCACTGAAGGGCCTATTAACATAGACACATCTGACCTACTGGAACGACCAAGTGACAATAGAAAAGCAGAGAAAAAGATCGGAAAGTACAATCATAGCAGGAGCATCAATTTCATATTCATGCACAAACAATCAATGTCATCGCAAATGTAGCTGTCCCTGCTATAAATCATTTATTAGCAAATAGAAAGTGTTGCCTGCTCCAAAGGCTGGTCCTCCGAGTCTCATATGTAGACTGCCACACAACCATAAATCACTCATAAGCACATATGTACAATTTATCGTGCACCTACCGTGCAAAAACATCACGATGAACTGGGGGTGGCACATCAGTAAGCTCCATAGGCGGAGACCTCCCTTCACAGCAGTGAAGAACATCATGCCATCAAGGACGGAGAGCACAGCCAAGCAATCCATGCCATATATTTTTATTCAAGAGAGAAAAAAATTAGAAAAGGTAGGGATGGGATCTGCTGTACCTGGGGACATGTAGAGGCCGCGAGGGTGAGCTCCTCCCCGGTACATGGTTGGTGGCGGATCTCGTCATCCACCGGTGGCAGGTGCTTGGGACCCAAAGAAGCAAGCGAGGAAGCGGGCCACCGAGGCGGACGGCGACGAGCTCGGCCACCGACCCTAGTTCATGGCCGGGGGCAGTGCCGCGTGACGGCGCATGCTAAACAACGGGCCAACGGAACGGCGGTCCTTGAGTCAGCGCATGGTCTGGCACTCATCGTCGACGGCAACACCTCCTAGCAGAATAGATGCGCTAACGGCAGTCGCCGATCCACCTCGGTTAGTGGCTTTCCCCAATGGTGGCAGTCAAACCTCAACATCTGCACAACATTAAGCGCAAAGATCAATTGCTCATTTTGACGACAACATTCGATGCAGGGTATACGGTTTTGATTCTCAAGATAATTACTCCGCCACACGAAACTAAGAAGTTTCCATCTCCATAGCAGCAGAATTGCTTAATAAGCTATGTGCATGTTTTACAACAACCAATCAACAAAGCATGATTAAAACCAACCAAATTATGGAATCCTAATCTGCGGGGCCCAGCTTTCTCTGGTTGAAGTTCTCCACCTCCTGCACTAGCTCATCCTTGGTCCTGTTGCATATGCACAGGGAACATCAGAGGATAATCCATTGGTTTTCGCTTAGTCATCTTTCTCAATTGTTAATTTACTGTGAATCTACTGCCAACAAATGCAATGAAAGTACTGACCAGTATGCCACCATGATAAACCAAGCTAGCCACTGACTGCCAATACATCATTCTGAAATGCAGTAACGGAAACAAATTAATACATGGAAGCAATCAAGTGATCCCATCCTTTTGTCAAAATAAATTCAGGCAATTCAAAGTGTTAAACCACAGCTACGAATGATAATATCCCTCGTACGGATTAAGGTAAATCTGAAGACGTAAACATGCATTTACCTCTTTACAGGTCCATCAGGGTGGAGCCCTATTGCATCCAGAGTTCCTTCATCCATCACAAGTTCAAATCCCCTCTCCAACTTTATCTCCAGGATATCATCAACCTGCAAACATACAAAGGTTCATAAATCTGAAAAGGTTCTTTCTTCATCTTTCAAGTAAGGGTACACTATGTTCAACATCACATACTGAAGCACAAGAAGACGCGGAAATGTGGAAATGAAATACGATCATGTAATCTGGACGTCTAATGCTCCACCGAGTAACTCACCAGGAAATTAATTTGCTCAAATCCATCAAGAATTGCGAGGTTTCGAGCAAGCTCAATTGCAGCTTCACTATAGTCAATGCCAGTTAGATCAGAAAACCTGTATATTTACATGACACATCAGTACAGCCAAGAGGTGTTAATAATGAGACAGGCTAAATGCGTAAAAGAATTTGAATGATTTCCTGTCAGATTTGATTCCTACAAGCAACATAGTGCCAGCAGTACATCAGAACAAATCACTACAAGCCTACACACCACACAAGAAAAGGTCCAAGGCAAGAACAGATCAGTACAAGGCTACAATCAGCAGACAACAAAATCGATAGCTAGCAACCAGCTGGACAACACAAGTTACACAGGCAACAATTAGTAGTTTAGTACTTAGTAGATGAACACCACACATTAGCATCAGCACAAGTGCACAGATAGGAGCAGCAGCTTGCGGGGGCACACATCAGTAGCAGCAATAATCAGCACCACCAGTAGGCAGCAGCACCAGAGCAAGTAGCGGCATCGGCAGCAGCAGAGCAACCAGCATCAGCAGCAGCGGAACATAGCGAGCAACTCCACCTCGCACCAGAAGGAAGAGAGCTCACCAGGAGGTGGTAGGAGCACATCGAGGCAGGAGGAAGTAGTAGTGCTCCGGGGTGCGAGGTGGATGAGCTCTTAGTCCATCAGCCAGCGATGCAAAGTGGAGGAGATCCGAACCCGGCAGCTGGCGGCGCGAGGAGAAGCTTCAGCTCCTGCAGCCGGCGGCGCCAGGAGATCCGCAGCGCGACGAGGAGAGCACCCTAACCCTGGCCTCCTCTCGTCGACGCGCCAGCCGGTGGCGACGGCGCGCTCCGCCTGGCTCCTCCCCTCGACGGCACGATGGGAGGGGGCGCGGCCGCGTGCCTCCCGGATGCCATGAACGGCGACGGAGCAGCCGATGGGGCGGCGGGGGTTGAGCAGCACGGGCACGGCGACCGAGCGGCGGAGGAGAGGACGGGAGGAGGAGAAGGGGAGGCTAGGGGGTGGAGGCGCGAGGGGGATGAGGCGAGCAGCGGCGGCGGCGAGCTCGGCGAAGAGAGAGAAGGGGGAGGAGAACCGGACGCGAGACGGCGGCGGCTGGAGTGAAGCAGAGGAGCGCGACGGAGGGCGAGCTCTTTTAATACGCTTGCGTGTGAAAAGTCGAGAATGCCCTCCGTGGGGCACGGGATTTACAGGCGGTGGCACGAGTGTAGCAGCGTTGGCTTTGATCCGACGGCCCTGATCTCTCCATATGACGATCCGACGGTTGCGATAGTTTTGGACAGCTAATCCGACGGCTGAAAATCCAAACGCCTGGGAGAGCTTCATTTTGGTCCAGACTCTAACAATGGGATATCACAGAGAAGTAACAAGTAGCAAAGAGAAGTTGGGAGAATTCAAGATTGGCTTGGTAGATTCACAAATCTAGGGTTTCTCTTTTTTTTTCTCTTCAGAAAACAAAGTTTGGTTGATTAGAGAGGAAACAAATAAATCTTGATGGCGACAACAACGGTGGATATGTCATATCGGGTAGACACATTCTACTTGGGGAAGAAGGGGGTATATACATGTCTACAAGAATATGCCCGTTACTCAGCTTTTCAAGCAAACCTAGAGTTTTTTAGGCAGCTCAGAACTCCGAGATCCATCCGGGAAATACTCCAGATTATCCAGTGCCATTCTAGACAACCCTGAGGCCTAACCTAGATCATGTCTGGGGGGTCTGGACCAAAAATGCTAGTAACAAGCGCATTCTAGTGGACACTTATTTTTGGCTTTGGCATGAGTGCTTGGGTTGTTGATAGGATTTATTTTAAGCATGAATCCTCGCTCATTCCTTGTGCGGCCCATCTTAATATGCAATGGCCATATTGACTCACATAATGCACATAGAGAAGTATAAATCAAATAGACACCATCTCTTAATCCTTTTTACATGGGTGGTCTCCAAGCATCGTTGTTTCCCTTTGAATGGGGTCAAATCTATTCATATTCTCAATTTAACCAGCAGCCCATCATTTATCATTATCACCAAAACCCACTTAGGGGCTAAAATGTTCTTTCAACAACAAAACGCCCACACGCAAGCATAAGAAAGGAGAGAAGTTTGGTGTTGATTGGTGGCTCCTTGTTAGTCTTCACCAATCTTGTCCAGGGAGGCTCAAACATAGTTGGATTCTTCCACACTCAGCTCATTTCATTTGGTTAGTTAGTCAGGGGATTAGTTGATTTGAGATTTAGATTAGAGAGTGGTTTGGTCACATCTCTTTGTTGAGAACTCAAAGGTGTGTTGTCTCGGAATATTGTACATAACAGAGGTCAAATATGGTCAGATTGTAATGAAATTTGGATAGAACATTGAAGACTCTCCGTACTCCCTATGTAAATAAATATAAGAGCGTTTATATTAAGAGAAACATTAAAGACTCTCCGTACTCCCTGTGTAACATTGATCAGTACTTTAGTGATCTAAACGCTCTTATATTTCTTTATGAAGGAAGTACAATCTACAAGTTCTAGGCATTCTGTGCTAGGACAAAACAATGGTCCATTTGTTTAGCAGATTTTAGCTACCTCTTGTTTGTTCATGTTAAGAGTTGGTGGTGGTGGTGTCAGTGACAGGTTATAACTTGTATTGTTATTATTATGACCCTCTAGAGGTTATAGAGAAGACTATTGTATCAGTTCTGCTAATAGCGAAAGTTGGGCAACTGAAGTTGTCTGCGGGGATCTGGAGCGCTCCTCCCCTCCTCTCGAGTCGCCCCGCGCGCGATCGGGAGGAAACCCTAGTCGCCGCCGGCAAGGTCCCCCGCCTTCTTCTATTCCACCTCGCCGACGCCAGAGGGCGCGGCCAGGCGAAGCCTGGTCGGCGGTGGCGGCAGGAGGGGGGAGATCTCGCCCCCTCGCGCTGCGAGCTCGGAGAGGGCCGAGGCGCTGGGCTAGGGTGTTGTGCTAGACGACGGCGACGTGCTGGAGGTGTGCGCTTGGGGGTCGAATGCGGTCGCGGCTCCGCCGGATCTGGCCCTTCGAGCGGCGCGGGTCACGGGCGGCGGCCCCTGCCTTGTCTTCTGGCTGGTGGGGGCGGCACCGTGATAGTGGTGGTCGACCCTCTCTCCTCTGCTCTTCGGCCGGTGGATGTGGCGGACGGTGGCAGCCTGTTGGTAGATGTCGGCGGCTCAGCGGGGGTGCCATTGGCTGGCCGGTGGTGGTGGGGGTGAACCAGGTGGAGCCATGCGGTGGCTGCGGCGAGGACGAGGCTGACGGCTGCCGGCAACCCTCTCCCCTGCCTGGATCTGGTCGGCTAGGCTGCCTTCCCGCCAAGGGCTCGTTTTGGGGTGAAAGGAGGTGCCTTTTACCTTTCATCGGTCGATGACGTCCATTAGCCGTCGTGGTGGTGCGGGGAGGTCTTGGATGTCGGGGTGACGACCTCGGTGGTGGTAGTCGCGTTGCTTGTGGGCGAGGTGCGCAGCTCAGGTGTGGGCTGGTCGCTATGGCCGTTCAGGCGGCATGGCGGCCGATGCTTCGGCGAGCGATGGCATTTCAAAGGTGGAGCGTGCGTGCCAGGGGAGATCCCCTGGTCGGCTTCGGTCGGGCCGACGGCGGCGGCGTCCGTGGGCATCGTCTCTATCTTCAAGGTGTCGTCGTGGCTACTCTCCCCCTTCGGATGATCCAGGTAAAAGCCAAGATCCTTAGGATCCGGCAGCAACGGGAATGGGGTGTCGTTCCCCTTCTTGAAGGCGCCGTCTTAGAGGTCTACATTCGCCGAGCTCAGCTTCGTCTCTCTGTGACAGTTTTGTCATGGTGGACTACTCCGACTACTTCAAGCACTGCCCTCATTGCTCATTTGCCGTTTGCTTGGGGCACTAGTAGAAAACAACGTACTTGTCCCGGTTCCAGAGGGCCTTTAGTCCCGGTTTTGCAACCAGGACAAAATGGTCGGGACTAAAGCCTCTCACTTTTAGTCCCGGTTGGGTTACGAACCGGGACCAAAGGAGCTCCACGTGGCCGCTGTGGGGCGCCCAGGCAGGAGGACCTTCACCAACCGGGACTAAAAGGCTGCCACGCATCAGCAGCTCCCAGGCGCTGGTTTTTTTTGAAAGAGGGGTTTAGGGGTTTTGGAGGGTTTAGGGGTTTCATATTGTGTTAGCTAGCTAATAGAGAGAAGTGACCTCTCTTTCTCCGTGCTTGGTCGACACTAGCTACTACATATATATATATAGAGAGAGAGAGAGAACTCGATGCTAGCTAGTAAGCAAATGAAGGAAACCATTAATTACACAAGATCGTCATGAACATATGTAGAGAGAAGTGACCTCTCTTTCTCCGTGGTTGGTCGAACAATAAGTTTCCGTATATCTAGCCGACGCTACTACATATATACAATATAACATCCCTGACATCATCAAGCGCCAAACTCCCATTAAATTTCCATATGGCATTCTCCCTTTTCATGTATGATGTGGTCAAGAAAGAATCCCGCCAATTCCTCTTGAATTGCTCGTATGCGATCATGTGGTAGGAGTTCATCCCGCATCTGCCATATCCAATTTAAAGAAGGAGGTCAATACATATATATGAATGAAACTCAACACAATTGATGGTAATAAAATAAAATTGTGAATATTGTTTACGTACTTCAAATTGTTTGTCAAAGAAGCCCCGCTCAGAGGTCGAGTGGCGAATGAACTCGCAAACGTAGTATCCACATAAATTATTCCCGCCTGCCTGCCACAAGCATTTTACGTCAATCAAACTGATAATCAAGCATGATAATGGTATTGATGAAACTAGAAGCAATGAGAGATGCACAAAACTAGCTAGTACTACTTTGGGGTGTGTAAATCGCAGCTCGTTCGCCAGACCCGGAACCATTCCGGTGAACTTTTCCAAACCCTGCCCGACAAAGAAAATGATTACTTGATATCAGGAAATGAACAAAAGTTGCCGATATGGTACGATAATGATTGAACTTACTTCTGGAGCATTTGTCTCATGTCTGCCCATAGCTTAGGATCTTTACGTCTCGAGTCTAAGACAGTTACTATTGCCCCGTCAAGCTTAATGGATAGCAGAATAAAGTGGAAGCTGCGCACACATAACTCATCAATTACAGTACTTAACCTTGAGTAAGCGAAATCGAATATGCACAAGACACTAACACTCACTTGAAGTTGTAAGGAAAGAGTATTTCCCTTTTGTTTTAATGTCGAAGGAACGCCTTTAGCAAGTTTTCCTCAGTATCTTTGGCTCTGTTTTGTACCGCCCATTCATTTACGGTATTTGGGCTAATGAACCCAATGTCATAGATTTGTAATCTTTTGCATTTGACAATCTTCAATCTGCATAATATAGTGAGGATAATTATATATACATGCAATGAACGAGCTGAGCTAGGGACTTAATTACAGAAGTAATACTTATAGACAGTAGCAAGTCATGAGTTGTTTGTCGAGGCCTCTTGATTGAATAACCGAAATAATTCCACAAATTCAACAGGCATCAGGTCGACTCCAATGAAGTCGTGCTCATCTTTAATTCTCATCATCAAACTATCGTTCCTAGACTTCCTGCAGCTTTCCAAGTACCAGTCATGCAATCTTCCCATCATCGTTGTTAGATGAGGGAGCTGATCAGGTTTTACGAGAGGCTTCCCGTGCTCATATCTAAAGGTCTCTACTACCTTAGTCATTTCAAACTATACATCATCGCCCATGTAATCACCAAGAGTGGTACCGGGCAGTAGCCTCGGATGATTAGTGATATCGCTAGACACCTTGAGTGGGGGGCACGATTGCTTCTCCTGTTCGCCGAGCTGGGGAATTTTTTCCCACTTCTTCGTCTTGCAGCACTGGTAGTACTTCCCGACCGCCACGCATCATCATATGTCCTTTTAATACAGCGGTCATAGTTGGATTACGGCGGAGGCGGTGGTGATCGCTTAAGGGCATCCATAGTGCGCTTCGCTTTCACCGGATCTATTGTTTCCTTCAGAGGTGGACGATGTTTCCGTTCAAAATGGGTCTGCACTTTGGCATCCAAGATGTCGTTGGTTTCCTCGCCAATCCTCTCATATGGTAACTTTGGAGGAGCCCTGAGGCTTGGACCAGCTTTGAATTTCTTCCCGCCTTTTGTACTGCTCCGACGGCTCGCTTCTGTCGTTGCTGAGGCGGCGGAGTCCGCTGACGCGCCGAAGGAGGCGAAGGAGGAGGCGTAGTCCGCTGACGCGCCGGAGACAGCTGAGGCGGAAGAGGACTGATGCGGAGCATCCCACGGTCATCCCCATGGACCTACCTATGTCTCCAACGACACCACTTGGATCAATGACAAGAGCTCGAACAAGGGCTATCGAAGATAAGGTGAACTCGCTCCTCTCTTAACTACCACTTTCTACATATGAGACATGGCTACTACCTCAAGCGGAGACCCTATGTGTGATCAGGTACTCGGAGGAAAGCCACGGGACAGCTATACCCAACGGACAAGATGGCAAGGACACCAAGTACAAGGAGCAAGAAGAAGAGCTGCCAGGAAATCCCCAGCCACCGGACGACCGACACCTCTTGGACATCCGACGCCTGGAGGCACCAGCCGATCATCCCAAGTCCCAGCCAGCGCATGCCCCAGCGACCAAACGACCGACATGGACCGGACGTCCGACACCTCCAGCGCCCGGACGACCGAGCTCCTCCGGACGACCGTCACAACCCTCACCGAACCAAAACGTCGGAAGTATGGTGGCCACCGGACGAGCGGCGCTTCGGACGTCTGACCCCGGCCGGACATCCGACACAACTTGATCAGAGCCGAAATGTCGGACTTCCGACAAGTACCGGACGTCCAAGCCCCCTCGAGACACGGGACGACCAGTAGCTGTCGGACGTCCGACACCTGTACGTGCACCGCGTGTTGGGCCGAAGCCCACTTACCCTTTTGTGACACTAGACTATATATACTCCCCCTCCTCCCTCTTATTAGGGTTAGCAATGGTTTAGCTCATTTGAGAGATAGAGCTTTGCTCATCCACTTGATCCCCTTCTCCATCGGAGTTCACGACCTCTACGGAGAAGATCCCCCAAGTGGATTCAAGACCCCTCATGGGAAGACCCCTTAAGACCTCCTCACGGAGAAGAACTTGCTACTTGTATCATCCTTTGTTGACCGTGGATCGTGTATCTCTTTGTGTTTCGAGGATCTAGCACATGTGTAATCGAATCTTGTTGGTTTGAGTGATTTCTCTCCTCATGTTTTTCCTCGTGTTCTTCGTGTTCATCATGGGATCCGCTCCAAACGTGAAAGATCGGCCATCTAGGGTTCTACCCTACATCATCTTGGTATCATGAGCCACGTTGATCATGATTTTGGAGCCCTCCGTCTTTGTTTTCTAGCCTAATTTTGTTGATTTCGTCCTAATTTCGAAAATCCTCACAAAAATAGCCCCCAATTATTTTTTGTGATTTGTGGGTTTTGATGAAGTTTTGTTGGATTTGATCCGTGGATTTGCTTTGCCTCGAGTGGATCTTGCTTTTCCCCATCATTCCCCCATTTCCATCCACAAAATCGCCCAAACTTGACCAATTTTGCCACCTCCACCTCGAAAATTCGAGTTCATCCCGTGCCCGAAATCGCCCAGGCACCGGACGTCCGACGACCACCAGCGGATGCCGACGTTCCCTGACGAAACTAAAAAAATTCAGTTCAACCATCGCTCCACTTCCACTTCCGCATACGCACCCCAATACCACTTTCCGCTCCAACACTCCGATAACCCCACTTATCAAGCCACATCCGCTTTCCGCAACCACCATTGCTTACCCGCTACGCATTCCGACAAATTTTGAAACTTTTGGTCTTTGAGAACTTGAGTTGCGGTTTCTGTCTCGTAATGTGTTTCGGCTACTTAGGGACGGTTCGACTTCGACATCACCGCCGCTCATCTTCGTCATCGACATTGACCTCATCATCGCATTGACACCGCATCTGTAAGCAAGGACGGTAACCTCGACGACACTTCGTGTACTCCTTGCCATTGCATTGATAACCCCATAACCCATTTTGCGTACCTTCCTATCGAGACTAGTCATTTGAGTATTTCCGGTAACGTTACTTGTGCACATTAGTGATCATTGCATATATCATCATCTTGGTGTCCATATCTTGGTATCATCTCTTGTGTCACAAGGTTGTCATAGCATATACACAATTGCTAGCTTGGTTCGTGAAGTTTTGCATAATGGCCATCAAAAGAGCTCAAAAGAGAAAGAGCCAAACAAGCTTTTAAGCAAAAGAGAAAGATAAGCAAAGAGCTCTTAAGCAAGAACCATAGCATCATACTACATTAAGATTGTCATACTCGATCATCTTGGATCATACCACCGAAACATCATACATATCGCATACTTGGGATAGAAGTCGTTGCATTTTTGCTTAGTAGGTTGTGCACAAGTCACGTATCCGCCTATTGTGCAATCGTGCTAGCGTCTCTCTAGTGTTGTGCAACAAGAGCATTTTCTGTGGATTCCACATTTTGAGCTCATTTTTTGTTGCACGACCCCATTTATCCGTCCGTGTGTGTGTTTCTGTGTGCCACATATTGCTATTGGTCTACTTGTTGCATTTGCGAATTTGTGAATTTTTTTCAACATTATTGAGTCTTACTAACAATTGCAACAAATTTTGTGCCACCATCCTCACTAAGTTCCACCAAAGGCTTTATTTTTGTAGGTGCGAGAACCGACAAGAATTGGTACCAACTGTGCTATTTCCTTGCTACACTATTGAGTGATCATTGATCCATCTTCAACTTTGGTCAATGTACATTTGGTATAGTTCTTCTCTTTCTCCCACTCACATATTTGCTTGGAATGATGGATAGGACAAGTTCTTCTACCAACTTACTCTTCCTCGAGCAAGACGACGACCCAACACCTACATCACCAAGAACCACCTCTTCGGTGCACAACGAGCTTTGCATCAAGAACAACAAGCATTGAGCGACCGCATCGACAATCTCGCCACCGACTTGCGCCTCTCCGAGCAACGTACAAGAGACTACTTCGACAACAAGCTCGACGAACAAAAACAAGACAACAATGCAAGAATGGACGAGATTCGTGCCTTGTTGGTCAACCACTCTTCTACCACTTCGTCATCTTCAAGACGGAGCCGCTCGAGTCGACACTCCGACGACACAATCTCCGGCTCAAGTACACCGACATCGAACACTCTACATCGATCCGCGTGCCAAGACCGTCAAGCAAACTGCAATCCTCTACACGGCACCGATCCTCAAGAGCAACTTCTAGCGCAAGAACATCGGCATCGTCAAAATCAAGCTACCTTTGCGCAAGCACAAGAAAGGCAACGCCTACGCCAACAAGAGCAAGAGCACGCACAGCAACACCAAGACGTGCAAGACGCCGAAGCTTCCCGTCTACAACAACAACGGCGTGAAGCACAAGCCCTTGAGGCAGAACGCGCCCTCCTCAACGCCAATCGTGCCATCGCCGCACGCAACCAGCATGTTCGAGAAGAAGAAGAAGCACTTCGCGAGCAAGTACAAGAATGACTATATCAAGCACGTTCATAGCAACAAGCTCCTCAAGCTAGACATGAACAACAAGCTCGACAAGAACCACAACTTCACCAACAGCACCAAGACAATGGGAATCCTCCACGACAAGAGCAACTTGAACTTGACAATCTTCCACGTCAAGGGCGGCATCATCCACGACCCCAACACAACGAAGAGCAACGCTATGGCAAGCTCAAGTTCACCATGCCCAAGTTCACCGGAAGCAATTATCCCAAAGAGTATATCTCATGGGCATTGAAGGTTGACAAAATCTTCCGTTTGCACAACTATGATGAAGAGAAGAAGATCGCCATGGCATCGCTTGAGTTCCAAGACTATGTCCTCATCTGGTGGGAGCAAGTCATTGAGCGCCGCGAGGCAAGAAGCGAGCCACCCATGGGTTCAAATGAAGGATGTCATGCGAGCATAGTTTGTGCCAACCTACTACAACCGCGACCTCTTCAAGAAACTCCAACTACTCAAGCAAGGAACAAAGACCGTTGAAGAGTACTACAAGAAGATGGAAATTGCCATGATACGAGCCAATGTCACGAAAGATGATGAGCAAACGATGGCACGTTTCTTGAATGGACTCAACCATCCTATCAAGAAGATCGCCGACTTCCAACCCTACTCCAACCTCATCGAGCTAGTGCACTAAGCTACCAAGGCGGAACGCCAAGTGCAAGATTACTTCAAGTATGCTAAGTTCACTTCCAAGACCTACGGCTCCTCCTACAACCAAGCTTCGACGACTACACCGACTCCTACCTCAACCAAACCTTCTACAAGCCACGGCGACAAGTCAAGTTACAAGAAAACTTTGACATCTTCAAGTCGTCCTCCTACTACAAGCAACTTCAAGCCGAGAGCTTCATCATCATCTACTCCAACTGATGAGACCATCAAGACAAGTTCAATCAAGTGTTTCACATGTGGCGGCCGAGGCCACAAGTCATTCGAGTGTACCAACAAGTGCACCATGATCCTCAATGATGACGGAACCTATGACTCCATGAGTGAAGAGGAAATGGAAGCCTTGAGCAAGTGGCCATGCACCGTCAAGTGAATGAAGATGAAGATGATCAAGTCTTTTGTGACGAAGATTCGAGCCCCGCTCTCATTGTCTCCAAAGTCTTGACACTTCAACATCATCAAGACGAAGACCAAAGATGTCATATCTTCCACACCAAGGCGGGCATCAACGGAAGGTCCGTGAAGGTCATCATCGACGGAGGAAGTTGCCATAACTTGGCGAGTGAAGAACCATGCTCCAAGCTCCAATTGGTCAAGATGAAGCATCCCCACCCCTACAAGGTCCAATGGCTTAGCGACTCCGGCACAATTCAAGTGCAACACATGGTTCAAGTCTCGTTCAAAATCGGAGCATACGAAGACACTTTGGAGTGTGATGTTGTTCATATGTCTGTTTGCCACCTCTTACTTGGACGACTTTGGCAATTTGACCGTGGCATCATCCACAACGGGCGAACAAATCATTATAGCTTCAAGATGAAAGGGAAGGAGTTCGTGCTACGACCTATGTCTCCAAGCCAAGTGATCACCGACAAGCAAGCTACCAACCATCGTGGAGAGAAAAGCGAGAGAGTGCACCACCAAAAAGAGAGTGAGCGCCACAAGCCAAAATTGAGTGCCTCCACAATGAGCGACAAGAAAAATCTAGTCCTTTTTGCCACCAAAAGTGAGATGAGAGAAGTGTGTGAGAACCCATCAAGTGTTATGCACTATGTCCTCTTGTGCAAGGACGAGACACCTAAAACTAACACCTCTCACAATCTACCTTTAGTGTTGTCTTCTCTATTGCAGGAATTCCAAGATGTATTCCCTGACGAGCTACCTCCGGGTCTACCCCCTCTTCGAGGCATCGAACACCGCATCGACCTCATCCCCGGAGCACCTATTCCTAACAAGGCTCCCTACCGTGTCAACCCGAGGAAACCAAGGAGATCCAACGGCAAGTACAACAACTCATCGACAATGGCCATGTGCGAGAAAACTTGAGCCCATGTGCCGTCCCAGTAATCCTTGTTCCCTAGAAAGATGGTACATATTGCATGTGTTCTGATTGTCGTCCTATCAATGCTATCAGGGTTAGATATCGTTACCCCATTCCACGCTTAGACGACATGCTAGATGAACTTAGCGGAGCCACAATTTTCTCTAAAATAGATCTTAAAAGTGGCTACTATCAAATACGCATCCAAGAAGGTGATGAATGGAAAACCGCTTTCAAAACCAAGTTTGGCTTGTATGAATGGTTGGTCATGCGCCAATGGGTTTATCCGAAGCACCTGATACTTTCATGCGAGTCATGCATTTTGTTCTTCGCCCCTACATTGGCGTATTAGTTGTGGTCTATTTCGATGATATTCTTGTGTTTAGCAAATCTCTAAAAGATCATGTCACCCATCTTAAAACGGTTTTGCAAACTCTTAGAAAAGAGTGTCTTTATGCTAACATGGAGAAATGCAAATTTGCTGTGGACAAGCTTGTTTTCTTGGGTTTTGTAGTATCTCACTACTAGGGAAAACCTTATACACAGAATCTTAGCAGCAGCGCGGTTTAAAAACAAACGCTACTGCTAATTAGCAGTAGCGAGCTTGAGGAAACCGTGCTACTAATAACCCGGTAGCAGTAGCGCTCTAGGTGAAACAAGCGCTACTACTATAATTGCCACGGCGTTGCCTCCAGGCTAGATATAGTAGTAGCACCCTTCCCTGGACACGGTACTGCTAAAGTACTTAGTAGCAGCGTTTTTCTTCAAAACTCGCTGCTGCTAAGTATTGCACCTAATTAAGTTTAGTCCCATACTGCTAAGTGAACAAGGTGTTTACCACCTTAAATATGTTCTCAAACTATCTCAAGCACTTGGTCTTCATTGAACTATATGTGTAGGATTTGTGGCTGCAATATGAATCTTCACCAGTGCCTATACAAGTACTGTGAGGATTCATGTTGACTATTTAGATTCTACACAAATAGATCAATGATGACCAATGTATATTTTTGATGCATGCTTAGACTTAGCAGTAGCGTTTTTCTCTAAAACGCGCTATAGCTAAATTAGCTATAGCGCGTTTCCTAAAGTGCGCTACTGCTATTTCGACTTAACCACCCGTGGGCTCAAAATTTTGCTAAGTCTTCCTTCCCCCTTGTCCCCCTACTCCTCTGTCGCCGCCGCCCGAGCCCGAGCCTGCCCTCAACCTCACCGCCGCCGCCCGCGACCTCACCGTCGCCGCCCTCGACCTCACCGCCGCCGCCCGAGCCTGCCCAGGACCGCCGCCTCCCGATCCCGAGCCCGCCCTCGCCGCCCCTACCTCTCCATCGCCGAGCACCTCCCCGCCACCGTCTCTCCCCTCTTTGTAAGCCCCACCCCTCCCCACCCCCTCTCTCTCTGCTTAGTTAGTAGATGTTTTTTAGTAGTAGTAGATGTTAATTTAGGGTTCATAGATAATGATTTTTAGTAGTAGTAGATGTTAATTAGTACTAGTGATGGTACTAGTTAACTAGGGCAGTATGGTTAATAGTAGATGTTTTTTACTATTGTATAATGTAGTTTTTTTTTACTATTTTTAGTAAGTGTTTAAAATAATTAGTAAGTAAATTAACAAACTAGTTGAACTAGTTTAGTTTTAGTTGAACTAGTTTAGTAAGTAAATTAATAAACTAGTTGAACTAGTTGAATTAATAGAACTAATGTACTTTTAGTAAGAAAATTAATATAACTAGTTGAACTACTTTATTTTTAGAAAGAACTAGTTTTTTTTCTATTTATAGTAAGTTTATATTTAGTAAGAACTAGTTGAATTAATAGAACTAGTTGAACATGTCATATTTGTTATTATTTTTTAGTTTAAGCAATTATTCGGGATGTATTAGTGATAACTTATAGGGTTTTTGCTTTTGCAGAAATCAAGGAGCCCCTCCATCATCCCCGCCGTCGTCCCCGTCACCGACCCCCTCCGACCTCGAGGTGAGACCAGCCAAATCTCCATGTCAATATGAGTCCTATAAGATATGATGTAGATAAAAACATGTATATCTTGTGTTGCTCAAATAGGATATGTGGTTGCCCAAGTGGCCGGTCATGTTCAGGTTACACCTCTGAGTGGCCTATGTTTTGCCGGAGTGTTGATTAATTTCCGTTGCGGCAAATTTCAGGCGCTCGATATGTCCTTTTTTAGCAAAGGTCATGCCGGATTTTTCCGTGAATTCTGGCATGACTTTTGCTAGAATATGTAGGAAATATCGAGTGGCCTCGATTTTCTCAAAAAATAATGATCTAATTTAGGTTTTTAGTACATATATTTAATTGTACAAGTTTATCTTTGAATTATGAACGTAGGAAATGTCATACTCGGACGACGAAAGTCCCCCGGGGGAGTGCAGCTGGTGCCACGACGATCGAGGTCTGTGCGACAGGTGCCCTCACCTGGACGAAGATCGGCGCTTCAACATTAAGCTCGAGGAGACCTTCGATGTTGAAACGGTACGCAACGACGACAAGTGTGTTTTTCGTAATTAAGTACGACTTCAACTATTTCAATGTCTAATTTTCATCTTTTACAATTCGACTAGCTTATCCCATGCCATGCAAGACGCTATGTCTTGGAGAGGATGGGTTTTGAAGACCATGAAAATTTTGAAACAAAGAAAATACACCTAAGGACCCATCATGATATGGATTTTGAAGTAAATATGTACAATTCTCATAGCCTAACCCATTTGGGTTGCCAAAATTTGGAAGCACTTTGCAAAATGTATGGTTTTTATGAGGGTATGATTGTCACCATGGATCTTGGTGATCCTGACATCGAGCAAGACAATATGGACATTTGGGTCCTTGTTGATACGCTTCCGATTCTACCGCTATGTGAGTTTCTCAAACATAATTATTAACTAATTTATATTATTTATTTCAAAATAGTTGACAGCTTATTTCCATTGACAGCTTATTTTCATTCTTCAAAGAATGTGCGGAAGATGGTAGACAAAATCCACTACACCGATGGCTCCGAATTAACTTATAAGGAGAAAAATCATCTGATCGCATTTTGTACTAATCTTGAGAATTACAATACCTATTATCGAACTCCTCCAAATTATGGTGAATACGTGCCACTAGTGCACGTGTTGAACCACGATAACTTCTATGGAGATACCCTGGTAAGATTTTTTACTATTACGACATCCGTGCATCTTTTGCATACTTCTAAAACTAGTACATCATTGCTAACTACGAAGTTATTACTATGTTTTTCAACAGAAAATCCCGAGGGATTGTGTGCCTCATTTGATGTATCAGAATGGTTGCCTTGAAGTTCTGAACATACAGCCAGGTCATCCTACAGATCTCACTTGTGCATATCGGAGTTCTAAAACCGGTGAACACATGCTAATCAAAGAATGGAAAAAATGTTTGGACAATCGTAAGGAGGTTCTTGGAAGCAACATTAAGTGAAAGGCAAGAATTGGAGACATGATAACCTCCATTCTCCATAATGGAGAGTCAGGGGCTATCTTGTTTTTTGCTATTTTACCTTAGAGAATATAGTAGGTCCTAAGAGAATGTAGTAGGTCCTATGAGGTACAATATGTTTATTATGTGGTCCAATGTGTTTGAGTTGATGATGAGGAGTAGTTGTGATTATGACTAGTGACCAATTTGCTATGTGATGTCTCATTGATGAAAACGATGATCATGAGGAGGTGTTATATGACAATGATGTATTATGATGATAAGTTGTTAATGATATGATGATGATATTTATTATGTCATTGGGTGAAAGAACCGCGGATTAGTTTCAAGTGGATGTCCATCCACTTGAAACTATTCCACGGTTCTTTCACCCCGTGATGTAATAACTCATTATGATGTAAAAACAATCTCTAAATTCCTGTTGTATGAAAACTTGTATAAAGGTGTATGAATACAACATGAAATAAAAAAGAAATAAAATACGAAATAATAGTAGTAGCGCGGGCAGGGAGAAGCGCCACTAGTAATTACCAGTAGCGCTCTTCGGAGATAGCGCTGTTGGGGAACGTAGTAATTTCAAAATATTTTCCTACGCACACGCAAGATCATGGTGATGCATAGAAACGAGAGGGGAGAGTGTTGTCCACGTACCCTCGTAGACCGAAAGCGGAAGCGTTAACACAACGCGGTTGACGTAGTCATACGTCTTCACGATCCGACCGATCAAGTACCGAACGCACGACACCTCCGAGTTCAGCACACGTTTAGCTCGATGACGTCCCTCGAACTCCGATCCAGCTGAGTGTTGAGGGAGAGTTTCGTCAGCACGACGGCGTGGTGACGATGATGATGTTCTACCAACGCAGGGCTTCGCCTAAGCTCCGCAACGATATTATCGAGGTGTAATATGGTGGAGGGGGGCACCGCACACGGCTAAAATATCGTATATCAATTGTGTCTAGAGGTGCCCCCCTGCCCCCGTATATAAAGGAGCAAGGAGGAGAGGGCCGGCCAAGAGGAGGTGGCACGCCCAAGGGGGGAGTCCTACTCCCACCGGGAGTAGGACTCCTCCTTTCCTTGTGGGAGTAGGAGAAGGGAAGGGGGAAGGAGAAAGAAGGAAGGGGGCGCCCCCCTTCCCTAGTCCAATTCGGACTAGACTATGGGGAGGCGTGCGACCACCCTTTGGGGTCTTTCTCTCCTTTCCCGTATGGCCCATTAAGGCCCAATACGAATTCCCGTAATTCTCCGGTACTCCAAAAAATACCCGAATCACTCGGAACCTTTCTGATGTCCGAATATAGTCGTCCAATATATCAATCTTTACGTCTCGACCATTTCGAGACTCCTCGTCATGTCCCCGATCTCATCTGGGACTCCGAACTCCTTCGGTACATCAACATACATAAACTCATAATAAAACTGTCATCGTAACGTTAAGCGTGCGGACCCTACGGGTTCGAGAACTATGTAGACATGACCGAGACACCTCTCCGGTCAATAACCAATAGCGGAACCTGGATGCTCATATTGGCTCCCACATATTCTACGAAGATCTTTATCGGTCAGACCGCATAACAACATACGTTGTTCCCTTTGTCATTGGTATGTTACTTGCCCGAGATTCGATCGTCGGTATCTCGATACCTAGTTCAATCTCGTTACTGACAAGTCTCTTTACTCGTTCCGTAATACATCATCCCGCAACTAACTCATTAGTCACAATGCTTGCAAGGCTTATAGTGATGTGCATTACCGAGTGGGCCCAGAGATACCTCTCCGACAATCGGAGTGACAAATCCTAATCTCGGAATACGCCAACCCAACAAGTACCTTTGGAGACACCTGTAGAGCACCTTTATAATCACCCATTACGTTGTGACGTTTGGTAGCACACAAAGTGTTCCTCTGGTAAACGGGAGTTGCATAATCTCATAGTCATAGGAACATGTATAAGTCATGAAGAAAGCAATAGCAACATACTAAACGATCGAGTGCTAAGCTAACGGAATGGGTCAAGTCAATCACGTCATTCTCCTAATGAGGTGATCCCGTTAATCAAATGACAACTCATGTCTATGGCTAGGAAACATAACCATCTTTGATTAACGAGCTAGTCAAGTAGAGGCATACTAGTGACACTCTTGTTTGTCTATGTATTCACACATGTATTATGTTTCCGGTTAATACAATTCTAGCATGAATAATAAACATTTATCATGATATAAGGAAATATATAATACTTTATATTGCCTCTAGGGCATATTTCCTTCAGTCTCCCACTTGCACTAGAGTCAATAATCTAGTTCACATCCCCATGTGATTAACATCAATAATTCACATCACCATGTGATTAACACCCATAGTTCACATCTCTATGTGACCAACACTCAAAGGGTTTACTAGTGTCAATAATCTAGTTCACATCGCTATGTGATTAACACCCAAAGAGTACTAAGGTGTGATCATGTTTTGATTGTGAGATAATTTTAGTCAACGGGTCTGTCACATTCAGATCCGTAAGTATTTTGCAAATTTCTATGTCTACAATGCTCTGCATGGAGCTACTCTAGATAATTGCTCCCACTTTCAATATGTATCTAGACCGAGACTTAGAGTCATCTAGATTTAGTGTTAAAACTTGCATCGACGTAACCCTTTACGACAAACCTTTTATCACTTCCATAATCGAGAAACATATCCTTATTCCACTAAGGATAATTTTGACCGCTGTCCAGTGATCTACTCCTAGATCACTATTGTACTCCCTTGCCAAAATCAGTGTAGGGTATACAATAGACCTGGTACACAGCATGGCATACTTTATAGAACCTATGGCCAAGGCATAGGGAATGACTTTCATTCTCTTTCTATCTTTTGCCGTGGTCGGGCTGTGAGTCTTTGCTCAATTTCACACCTTGTAACACAGGCAAGAACTCTTTCTTTGACTGTTCTATTTTGAACTACTTCAAAATCTTGTTAAGGTATGTACTCATTGAAAAACTTATCAAGCGTCTTCATCTATCTCTATAGATCTTGATGCTCAATATGTAAGCAGCTTCACCGAGGTCTTTCTTTGAAAAACTTCTTTCAAACACTCCTTTATGCTTTGCAGAATAATTCTACATTATTTCCGATCAACAATATGTCATTCACATATACTTATCAGAAATGCTGTAGTGCTCCCACTCACTTTCTTGTAAATACAGGCTTCACCGCAAGTCTGTATAAAACTATATGCTTTGATCAATTTATCAAAGCGTATATTCCAACTCCGAGATGCTTGCACCAGTCCATAGATGGATCGCTGGAGCTTGCATATTTTGTTAGCACCTTTAGGATTGACAAAACCTTATGGTTGCATCATATACAACTCTTCTTTAATAAATCCATTAAGGAATGCAGTTTTGTTTATCCATTTGCCAGATTTCATAAAATGCGGCAATTGCTAACATGATTCGGATAGACTTAAGCATAGATACGAGTGAGAAACTCTCATCGTAGTCAACATCTTGAATTTGTCGAAAACCTTTTTGCGACAATTCTAGCTTTGTAGATAGTGACACTACTATCAGCGCCTGTCTTCCTCTTGAAGATCCATTTAATCTCAATGGCTCGCCGATCATTGGGCAAGTCAATCAAAGTCCATACTTTGTTCTCATATATGGATCTTATCTCAGATTTCATGGCCTCAAGCCATTTCGCGGAATTTGGGCTCACCATCGCTTCTTCATAGTTCGTAGGTTCGTCATGGTCTAGTAACATAACCTCCAGAACAGGATTACCGTACCACTCTGGTGCGGATCTTACTCTGGTTGACCTACGAGGTTCAGTAATAACTTGATCTGAAGTTCCATGATCATCATTAACTTCCTCACTAATTGGTGTAGGAGTCACAGGAACAGATTTCTGTGATGAACTACTTTCCAATAAGGGAGCAGGTACAGTTACCTCATCAAGTTCTACTTTCCTCCCACTCACTTCTTTCAAGAGAAACTCCTTCTCTAGTAAGGATCCATACTAAGAAACGAATGTCTTGCCTTCGGATCTGTGATAGAAGGTGTACCCAACTGTCTCCTTTGGGTATCCTATGAAGACACATTTCTCCGATTTGGGTTTGATTTTATAAGGAACTTTTTCACATAAGCATTGCAACCCCAAACTTTAAGAAACGACAACTTTGGTTTCTTGCCAAACCACAGTTCATAAGATGTCGTCTCAACGGATTTAGATGGTACCCTATTTAACGTGAATGCAGCTGTCTCTAATGCATAACCCCAACACGATAGTGGTAGATCGGTAAGAGACATCATATATCGCACCATATCTAATAAAGTACAGTTACGATGTTCGGACACACCATTACACTGTGGTGTTCCAGGTGGCGTGAGTAGTGAAACTATTTCACATTGTTTTAACTGAAGGCCAAACTCGTAACTCAAATACTCTTCTCTACGATCAGATCGTAGAAACTTTATTTTCTTGTTACGATGATTTTCCGCTCCACTCTGAAATTATATGAACTTTTCAAATGTTTCAGACTTCTGTTTCATTAAGTAGATATACCCATATCTGCTCAAATCATCTGTGAAGGTCAGAAAATAATGATACCTGCTATGAGCCTCAATATTCATCGGACCACATACATCTGTTATGTATGATTTCCAACAAATCTGTTGCTCTCTCCATAGTTCCTGAGAACGGCGTTTTAGTCATCTTGCCCATGAGGCACAGTTCGCAAGCATCAAGTGATTCATAATCAAGTGATTCCAAAATCCCATCAGTATGGAGTTTCTTCATGCGCTTTACACCAATATGACCTAAACGGCAGTGCCACAAATAAGTTGCACTATCGTTATTAACTTTGCATCTTTTGGCTTCATTATTATGAATATGTGTGTCACCACGATCGAGATCCAACAAACCATTTTCGTTGGTGTGTATGACCATAGAAGGTTTTTATTCATGTAAACAGAACAACAATTGTTCTCTAACTTAAATGAATAACCGTATTGCAATAAACATGATCAAATCATATTCATGCTCAATGCAAACACCAAATAACACTTATTTAGTTTCAACACTAATCCCGAAAGTATAGGGAGTGTGCGATGATGATCATATCAATCTTGGAACTACTTCCAACACACATCGTCACCTCTCCTTTTACTAGTCTCTGTTTATTCTGCAACTCCCGTTTCGAGTTACTACTCTTAGCAACTGAACCAGTATCAAATACCGAGGGGTTGCTATAAACACTAGTAAAGTACACATCAATAACATATATATCCAATATACCTTTGTTCACTTTGCCATCCTCCTTATCCACCAAATAGTTGGGGTAGTTCCGCTTCCAGTGACCAGTCCCTTTGCAGTAGAAGCACTTAGTCTCAGGCTTAGGATCAGACTTAGGCTTCTTCACTTGAGCAGCAACTTGCTTGCCGTTCTTCTTGAAGTTCCCCTTTTTTTCCTTTGCCCTTTTCTTGAAACTAGTGGTCTCGTCAACCATCAACACTTGATGTTTTTCTTGATTTCTACCTTCGTCGATTTCAGCATCACGAAGAGCTCGGGAATTACTTTCGTCATCCCTTGCATACTATAGTTCATCATGAAGTTCTACTAACTTGGTGATGGTGACTAGAGAATTCTGTCAATCACTATTTTATCTGGAAGATTAACTCCCACTTGATTCAAGCGATTGTAGTACCCAGACAATCTGAGCACATGCTCACTGCTTGAGCTATTCTCCTCCATCTTTTAGCTATAGAACTTGTTGGATACTTCATATCTCTCAACTCGGGTATTTGCTTGAAATATTAACTTCAACTCCTGGAACATCTCATATGGTCCATGACGTCCAAAACGTCTTTGAAGTCCCGATTCTTAGCCGTTAACCATGGTGCACTAAACTATCAAGTAGTCATCATATTGAGCTAGCCAAAACGTTCATAACGTCTGCATCTGCTCCTGCAATAGGTCTGTCACCTAGCGGTGCATCAAGGACATAATTCTTCTGTGCAGCAATGAGGATAATCCTCAGATCACGGATCCAATCCGCATCTTTGCTACTAACATTTTTCAACATAATTTTCTCTAGGAACATATCAAAATAAACACAGGGAAGCAACAACGCGAGCTATTGATCTATAACATAATTTGCAAAATACTATCAGGACTAAGTTCATGATAAATTTAAGTTCAATTAATCATATTACTTAAGAACTCCCACTTAGATAGACATCCCTCTAATCCTCTAAGTGATCACGTGATCCATATCAACTAAACCATGTCCGATCATCACGTGAGATGGAGTAGTTTCAATGGTGAACATCACCATGTTGATCATATCTACTATATGATTCACGCTCGACCTTTCGGTCTCCGTGTTCCGAGGCCATATCTGCATATGCTAGGCTCGTCAAGTTTAACCTGAGTATTCCGCGTGTGCAACTGTTT
The DNA here is from genome assembly GCF_018294505.1 of Triticum aestivum. NCBI lineage: Eukaryota > Viridiplantae > Streptophyta > Magnoliopsida > Poales > Poaceae > Triticum > Triticum aestivum. The sequence goes on from NC_057802.1 coordinate 47,903,395, forward strand.
TGCACCCGTTGTATTTGAACGTAGAGCCTATCACACCCGATCATCACGTGGTGTCTCAGCACAAAGAACTTTCGCAACGGTGCATACTCAGGGAGAACACTTTTATCTTGAAATTTTAGTGAGAGATCATCTTATAATGCTACCGTCAATCAAAGCAAGATAAGATGCATAAAAGATAAACATCACATGCAATCAATATAAGTGATATGATATGGCCATCATCATCTTGTGCTTGTGATCTCCATCTCCGAAGCACCGTCATGATCACCATCGTCACCGGCGCGACACCTTGATCTCCATCGTAGCATCGTTTCGTCTCCCCAACTATTTCTTTTACGACTATCGCTACCGCTTAGTGATAAAGTAAAACAATTACATGGCGATTGCATTGCATACAATAAAGCGACAACCATATGGCTCCTGCTAGTTGCCGATAACTCGGTTACAAAACATGATCATCTCATACAATAAAATATAGCATCATGTCTTGACCATATCACATCACAACATGCCATGCAAAAACAAGTTAGACGTCCTCTACTTTGTTGTTGCAAGTTTTACGTGGCTGCTACGGGCTTAGCAAGAACCGTTCTTACCTACGCATCAAAACCACAACGATAGTTTGTCAAGTTGGTGCTGTTTTAACCTTTGCAAGGACCGGGCGTAGCCACACTCGGTTCAACTAAAGTGAGAGAGACAGACACCCGCCAGTCACCTTTAAGCAACGAGTGCTCCCAACGGTGAAACCAGTCTCGCGTAAGCGTACGCGTAATGTCGGTCCGGGCCGCTTCATCTCACAATACCGCTGAACCAAAGTATGACATGCTGGTAAGCAGTATGACTTATATCGCCCACAACTCACTTGTGTTCTACTCTAGCATAGCATCAACGCATAAAACCAGGCTCTGATACCACTGTTGGGGAACATAGTAATTTCAAAATATTTTCCTACGCACACGCAAGATCATGGTGATGCATAGCAACGAGAGGGGAGAGTGTTGTCCACGTACCCTCGTAGACCGAAAGCGGAAGCGTTAACACAACGCGGTTGATGTAGTCGTACGTCTTCACGATCCGACCGATCAAGTACCGAACGCACGGCACCTCCGAGTTCAGCACACGTTCAGCTCGATGACGTCCCTCGAACTCCGATCCAACCGAGTCTTGAGGGAGAGTTTCGTCAGCACGACGGCGTGGTGACGATGATGATGTTCTACCGACGCAGGGCTTCGCCTAAGCTCCGCAACGATATTATCGAGGTGTAATATGGTGGAGGGGGGCACCGCACACGGCTAAAATATCGTATATCAATTGTGTCTAGAGGTGCCCCCCCGCCCCCGTATATAAAGGAGCAAGGAGGAGAGGGCCGGCCAAGGGGAGGTGGCGCGCCCAAGGGGGGAGTCCTACTCCCACAGGGAGTAGGACTCCTCCTTTCCTTGTGGGAGTAGGAGAAGGGAAGGGGGAAGGAGAAAGAAGGAAGGGGGCGCCCCCCTCCCCTAGTCCAATTCGGACCAGACTATGGGGAGGGGTGCGGCCACCCTTTGGGGTCTTTCTCTCCTTTCCCGTATGGCCCATTAAGGCCCAATACGAATTCCCGTAATTCTCCGGTACTCCGAAAAATACCCGAATCACTCGGAACCTTTCCGAAGTCCGAATATAGTCGTCCAATATATCGATCTTTACGTCTCGACCATTTCGAGACTCCTCGTCATGTCCCCGATCTCATCCGGGACTCCGAACTCCTTCGGTACATCAACATACATAAACTCATAATAAAACTGTCATCGTAACGTTAAGCGTGCGGACCCTACGGGTTCGAGAACTATGTAGACATGACCGAGACACCTCTCCGGTCAATAACCAATAGCGGAAGCTGGATGCTCATATTGGCTCCCACATATTCTACGAAGATCTTTATCGGTCAGACCACATAACAACATACGTTGTTCCCTTTGTCATCGGTATGTTACTTGCCCGAGATTCGGTCGTCGGTATCTCGATACCTAGTTCAATCTCGTTACTGGCAAGTCTCTTTACTCGTTTCGTAGTACATCATCCCGCAACTAACTCATTAGTCACAATGCTTGCAATGCTTATAGTGATGTGCATTACCGAGTGGGCCTAGAGATACCTCTCCGACAATCGGAGTGACAAATCCTAATCTCGAAATATGCCAGCCCAACAAGTACCTTTGGAGACACCTGTAGAGCACCTTTATAATCACCCATTTACATTGTGACGTTTGGTAGCACACAAAATGTTCCTCCGGTAAACGGGAGTTGCATAATCTCATAGTCATAGGAACATGTATAAGTCATGAAGAAAGCAATAGCAACATACTAAACGATCGAGTGCTAAGCTAACGAAATGGGTCAAGTCAATCACGTCATTCTCCTAATGAGGTGATCCCGTTAATCAAATGACAACTCATGTCTATGGCTAGGAAACATAACCATCTTTGATTAACGAGCTAGTCAAGTAGAGGCATACTAGTGACACTCTTGTTTGTCTATGTATTCACACATGTATTATGTTTCCGGTTAATACAATTCTAGCATGAATAATAAACATTTATCATGATATAAGGAAATATATAATACTTTATTATTGCCTCTAGGGCATATTTCCTTCAAGCGCTACTACTAAGTCGATATAGCAGTAGCGTGGGTTAACGCACGCTACTAATAACCTTTAGCTGTAGCGTCGTACCAGTAGCGCCCCTGCCCTAGCTGGTTTCTATCGTAGATTCATTAAGGACTTTAGCACCATTGCATGTCCTTTTTCATGCTTTGAGTAAGAAGAATGCACCATTTATTTGTGGACCACCCAAGATACCACATTCAATGAGCTTACGAATTTGCTTACACATGCTCCCGTTCTCGCTTTGCCTAATTTTGACAAAAAATTTAAGGTTCATTGTGATGCTAGTGGCAACAGTATAGGAGGTGTGTTAATGCAAGAGAAGTGCCCCATAGCTTACATTAGTGAGAAACTTTCTGGAGCGCAACTCAATTATCCCATCTATGACAAAGAGCTTTATGCCTTCATGCTAGTTTTGCGTGAGTGGGAACATTATCTTCGCCCTCATGAATTTTTCATCCATACCGACCATGAAACTCTCAAGTAGCTTAAGGGTCAAACCAAATTGAACAAGCGTCATGCTTAGTGGAGTGAATTCATATAGTCTTTTCCTTATGTCATCAAGTACATTAAGGGCAAAGAAAATGTTGTAGCGGATGCGCTTTCCTGCAAATGCATGCTTGTTACTAAACTTGAATTGAATGTCATTGGTTTTGAGCACATAAAAGACTTGTATGTGCATGATCCTACTTTTGCTATTCCATATACCAAATGTTTGACGCATACATCTTTGGAACGCTATTACCTCAAAGACGATTATCTTATGAGAGCTAACAAACTATCTATCCCCGAGTCTTCTCTTCATTTGTTACTTTTGCAAGAGGCTCATGGAGGAGGACTAATGGGACACTTTGGACACGACAAGACATTCGCCACGCTCTCCAAGAACTACTTTTGGCCCAAGATGTTCCGCGACGTCTCACGCTTCACCAACCGATGCTCGACATGTCGCAAAGCTAAGTCAAAAGCTCAATCCCATGGTCTCCATATGCCACTTCCAATTCCATATCACCCGTGGGAAGATATTAGTATGGACTTTGTGCTTGGTTTGCCTAGAACTAGAAATGGCAAAGATTCCGTGTTTGTTGTTGTGGACTGATTCTCTAAGATGGCTCATTTCATCCCATGCAACAAGATAGACGATGCTTCACATGTTGCAAATCTCTTTTGTAGGGAAATCTTGCGTCTACATGGAGTGCTAAAGACGATTGTCTCGGACCGCGACGTCAAGTTCTAAGCTACTTTTGGAAGACACTATGCACCAAGCTCGGAATCAAGCTTTTGTTCTCTTCAGCGTACCATCCTCAAACCGACGGCCAAACGGAGGTCACGAACCGAACGCTCTCCACTCTACTACGCGTGTTGATTAAGAAGAACATCAAGGAGTGGGAGGAGTGCCTACACATCGCCGAGTACACCTACAATCAAGCACGACACTCTACTACCGGCAAGTCCCCCTTCGAGGTCGTCCACGGCTTCAACCCATTGTCCCCATTGGACATTCTACCTTTCCACTACAAGAGCGCATCAACATGGACGCGAGTGCACGAGTGAGCTACCTCAAGAAGATGCATGAAGATATAAGGCACACCATCGAGCGCCAAGTACAACGACCCGCGACCAAGCTCAACATCAACAAGCAACCCATGATATTCGACGTTGGAGATCTCGTGTGGCTACACCTTCGCAAGGACTGCTTCCCCAATGAACGCAAATCCAAGTTTCTTCCTCGAGCCGACGGACCCTTCAAGGTGCTAGCACGCTACAACAACAATTAATGCTTACAAGATCGATCTACCGCGTGACAAGTACAACGTGAGCGACGTCTTTAACATCAAGGATCTCTCTCCCTACCATGGTGATGAGACTTTCGATCCGAGGTCGGATCTTTCCCAAGGGGGGGAGATGATGCGGAGCATCCCACGGTCATCCCCATGGACCTACCTACGTCTCCAACAACACCACTTGGACCAATGACAAGAGCTTGAACAAGGGCTATCGAAGATAAGGTGAACTCGCTCCTCTCCGAACTACCACTTTCTACATATGAGACATGGCTACTACCTCAAGCGGAGACCCTATGTGTGATCAGGTACTCGGAGGAAAGCCACGGGACAGCTACACCCAACGGAGAAGACGGCGAGGAACCTAGTTCAAGGAACAAGAAGAAGAGCTGCCAGGAAATCCCCAGCCACCGGACGACCGAAACCTCTCGGACGTCCGACGCCTGGAGGCACCAACCGACCAGCCCAAGTCCCAACCAGCGCACGCCCCAGCGACCGGACGACGGACACAACCCTCACCGAACCAAAACGTCGGAAGTACGGTGGCCACCGGACGACCGGCGCCACGGACGTCCGACCCTGACCGGACATCCGACACAACCTGATCAGAGCCGAAGCGTCGGACTTCCGACAGGTACCGGACGTCCGAGCCCCCTCGAGACACCGGACGACCAGTAGCTGTCAGACGTTCGACACCTGTGCGTGCACCGCGTGTTGGGCCGAAGCCCACTTACCCTTTCATGACACTAGACTATATATACTCCTCTTCCTCCCTCCTATTAGGGTTAGCAATGGTTTAGCTCATTTGAGAGATAGAGCTTTCCTCATTCGTCACTTGATCCCCTTCTCGATCGGAGTTCACGACCTCTACGGAGAAGATCCCCAAGTGGATTCAAGACCCCTCACGGGAAGACCCCTCAAGACCTCCTCACAGAGAAGAACTTGCTACTTGTATCGTCCTTTGTTGGTCGTGGATCACGTATCTCTTTGTGTTTCGAGGATCTGGCACATGTGTAATCGAATCTTGTTGGTTTGAGTGATTTCTCTCCTCGTGTTCTTCGTGTTCATCATGGGATTCGCTCCAAACGTGAAAGATCGAGCATCTAGGGTTCTGATATGTCTCCAACGTATCTATAATTTTTGATTGTGCCATGCTGTTATATTATCATTCTTGGATGTTTTACAATCATTTTATAGCAACTTTATATCATTTTTTGGGACTAAACTATTGACATAGTGCCTAGTGCTAGTTGCTGTTTTTTGCTTGTTTTTTTACTTCACAGGAAATCAATACCAAACGGAGTCCAAACGCAGCGAAGCTTTTTGGTGATTTTTTCTGAACCAGAAGACACACGATGGGTCAAGAAAGTACCTGAGGGGTGCTCCGAGGGGAGCACAACCCACCTGGGCATGCCTGGGGGCCTACGCGCGCCCAAGTGGGTTGTGCACACCTCGGTGGCCTCCCGCACCGCCTCTTTGCTCTATAAATACCCCAATATCCCATAAACCCTAGGGGAGGCGATGAAAATCAATTCCGGCCGCCGCAAGTTCCTGAAACACCAGATCCAATCTAGACACCATCACGGAGGGATTTATCATCCTCATTGGTGCCTCTCCGATGATGCGTGAGCAGTTCATTGTAGACCTACAGGTCCATAGTTAGTAGCTAGATGGCTTCCTCTCTCTCTTTTGATTCTCAATACAATGGTCTCTTGGAGATCTATTTGCGGTGTGTTTGTTGGGATCCGATGAACTTTGAGTTTATGATCAGATCTATGTTTTTATCCATGAAAGTTATTTGAGTCGTTTGATCTCTTATATGCATGATTACTTATAGCCTCGTATTTCTTCTTTGAATCTTTGGGTTAGTTAGGCCAACTAGATCGATTTTTCTTGCCATGGGAAGAGGTGCTTTGTGATGGGTTTGATCTTAGGGTGCTTGATACCAGTGACAGAAGGGGAACCGACACGTATGTATCGTTGCTATTAAGGATAACAAGATGGGGTCTATTTCTACATAAATAGATCTTGTCTACATCATGTCATCATTCTTATTGCATTACTCCGTTTTTCCATGAACTTAATACACTAGATGCATGTTGGATAGCGGTCGATGTGCGGAGTAATAGTAGTAGATGCATGCAGGAGTCGGTCTACTAATATTGGACGTGATGCCTATATAATGATCATCGCCTGGATATTGTCATAATTATTTGAAGGTCTATCAATTGCCCAACAGTAATTTGTTTACCCACCGTATGCTATTTTTCTCGAGAGAAGCCACTAGTGAAATCTACGGCCCCCGGGTCTCTTCTTTATTATATTTGCCTTTGATATCTATTTTTATTTGCTTTTATTTTCAGATCTATTAATCCAAAAACACAAAAGTATCTTACTGCAATTTTTATTTATTTATTTTATCCCGCATTCCCGCGAGATCTATTTATCCAATATACTACATTTTACCTATCTTTTTACCCGTGAGGGATTGACAACCCCTCTCTTACGTCGGGTTGCAAGTATTTGTTCTTTGCGTGCATGAGCTGTTTACGTGGTGTTGCGTGGTTCTCCTACTGGTTCGATAACCTTGGTCTCATCACTGAGGGAAATACCTACCGTAGCTGTGCTGCATCATCCCTTCCTCTTTGGGGAAATACCGACGTAGTTCAAGCTGCATCAGGTTCTACCCTACATCAAGGACTCTGCTGAGGGGCCTCATCTGGCTAAGCCTGCTGAGGGGCCTCATTCGGCTGAGTCTGCTGCGGGGCCTCATCCGGCCGAGTCTGCTGAGGGGCCTCATCCGGCTGAGTCTACTGAGGCGGCGTCCAGTTTGGAAGCTTGATGTTCTCCTTTCTCCATAGACAGGTACTCCTTAAAGCATTTTCCAGAAGAATATCCCCTTCAACTGTAGGGTAGTCAAGCTCCAACCCCTTAAACCCCTCCATTATTGAATCCACCATGACAATAGCATAGCCATGTGAAATCGGACGACAATGGACAGTTCCCTTAGCTCGAGGAGGTAAAACAGAGCCGACCGCCGCCTTCAAGGTCAGGTTCTGGCATTTCGTCATTATCACACAATGTTCATTCTCTGTGATACTATCCATGGGGTAGCGAGGAGCCTGAAATCAGGTTGAACAAGCTCCATGGAAGCCTTGCTGCTTCTCCGCTCAGATGGTGGGGTAGCTTCGGGGGCAGTGTCGAAGGAAGGATCTTCGTGCCGCTGAGATTGTTGGCCGGTAGCTCGCTAGCTCTCAAGTTCCTCTAGTTTTGCTAATCTTGCACCGATCTTCTGCATTTCGCTGCTTCCTCTTTCTTCTTTCTCTCTCGGCTTCTATAACCACCGCTGTCGGGAAACCCATGCACCCACGAAACGGAGCCTGAAGTGCCTCGTGTTCGTCCAGGGTGTTCAGGATTCCCGAGGGCCTCTATCAGTTCATCCTTCTCTCTGTCGGGAATGAACTTCCCTTCCCGCGCTGCCTTGATTGCTTCCTCAAGCTTCCTGACGGGTATTGCAAGTTGATCGTTCGTCCAAACACACTTCCCCGATTCTGGGTCCAAAGTTCCCCCAACCCCGAAGAACCAAGTCCTTGCCCGATCTGGCCAGTGCAATGTTGCTGGTTGGACCCCTTTAGTAAGCAGGTCTTGCTCAGCTTTGTCCCACGTAGGCTGGGCTTTGCTGTAGCCACCTGACCCCGTAGTATGGTGATACTTCTTCTTTGCAGCATTTTGCTTGTTTGTCAGTGACCTTTGCTTACCCTTCTCCGATTTCTTGTAGGCCACAAATGCAGGCCAGTGATCTCTTATCTTCTCATACTGACCGATGAATTCTGGAGTCTCGTCTTCCTCGACAAACTTTTTGTTCAAATCTTTCTTCCAGTTCTTGAATAGTTCTGCCATCTCCTTAAGAGAAAACGCCTTGACCTTTCGCTCTATAACTGGGTTATTCGGATCCTCCTCTGGCAGTAGGCTGAAATTTGTCATCAGCGAGTTCCAAAGATCATCTTTCAGTCTAGCCTAGACCTAAGAAACTTCAGGGTCCTTCTTCTTATTCCATTCTTGGATGCTGATCGGGACGTTGTCCCTAACAACAACTCCAGACTGATGTACAAATGTGTCCTTGGTCCGCTAGGGAGCAATCGGTTGGCCATTTCGAGCGGCTTTTGTGATCGCGAACCTTTCATCCTGGCGCAACCTTTGCTTCGGGCTGATACGTCTCCAACGTATCTATAATTTTTGATTGTTCCATGCTATTATATTATCTGTTTTGGATGTTTAATGGGCTTTAATGTGCTCTTTTATATTATTTTTTGGAACTAACCTATTAACCGAAGGCCCAGTGCCAGTTTCTGTTTTTTTTGCCTATTTCAGTGTTCTGCAGAAAAGGAATACCAAATGGAATCCAAACGGAACGAAACCTTCGCGATGATCTTTCTTGGAACAAACGCAATCCAGAAGACTTGGAGTTGAAGTCTGGAACTCCGCGAAGCGGCCACGAGGCAGGAGGGCGCGCCCCCACCCTCGTGGGCCCCATGGAGCTCCACCGACGTACTTCTTCCGCCTATATATACTCTTATACCCAAAAACATCAGGGGGAGCCACGAAACCACTTTTCCACTGCCGCAACCTTCTGTACCTATGAGATCCCATCTTGGGGCCTTTTCCGGTGATCTGCCGGAGGTGGAATTGATCACGGAGGGCTTCTACATCAACACCATAGCTTCTCCGATGATGTGTGAGTAGTTTACCACAGACCTTCGGGTCCATAGTTATTAGCTAGATGGCTTATTCTCTCTCTTTGATTCTCAATACAAAGTTCTCCTCGATGTTCTTGGAGATCTATTCGATGTAATGTTCTTTTGCGGTGTGTTTGCCGAGATCCGATGAATTGTGGATTTATGATCAAGGTTATCTATGAATATTATTTGGTTCTTCTCTGAATTCTTATATGCGTGATTTGATATCTTTGCAAGTCTCTTCGAATTATCGGTTTAGTTTGGCCTACTAGATTGATCTTTCTTGCAATAGGAGAAGTGCTTAGCTTTGGGTTCAATCTTGCGGTGTCCTTTCCCAGTGACAGTAGGGGCAGCAAGGCACGTATTGTATTGTTGCCATCAAGGATAAAAAGACGGGGTTTATATCGTATTGCTTGAGTTTATCCCTCTACATCATGTCATCTTGCTTAATGTGTTACTCTGTTCTTATGAACTTAATACTCTAGATGCATGCTGGATAGCGGTCGATGTGTGGAGTAATGGTAGTAGATGCAGAATCGTTTTGGTCTACTTGACACGGACGTGATGCCTATATTCATGATCATTGCCTAGATATTCTCATAACTATGCGCTTGTCTATCAATTGCTCGGCAGTAATTTGTTCACCCACTGTAATATATGCTATCTTGAGAGAAGCCACTAGTGAAATCTATGGCCCCCGGGTCTCTTTCTTATTATATTGCATCTCTTTTATTTACATCGCATCTCGTTTTACTATTTTGCAATCTTTACTTTCCAATCTATACAACAAAAATACCAAAAATATTTATCTTACTATCTTTATTAGATCTCACTTTTGCGAGTGACCGTGAAGGGATTAACAACCCCTTTACCGCGTTGGTTGCAAGGTTCTTGATTGTTTGTGCAGGTACTAGGTGACTTGCGTGTTATCTCCTACTGGAATGATACCTTGGTTCTCAAAAACCGAGGGAAATACTTACGCTACTTTGCTGCATCACCCTTTCCTCTTCAAGGGAAAACCAACACATGCTCAAGAGGCAGCAAGAAGGATTTCTGGCGCCGTTGCCGGGGAAATCTACGCCAAGTCAAGACATACCAAGTACCCATCATAAACTCTTCTCCCTCGCATTACATTATTTGCCATTCGCCTCTCGTTTTCCTTTCCCCCACTTCTAAAACGATTTTCAAAAATATTTGCCTTTTCTTCGCCCTCCTTCCGTTCGATCTTGTGTTACCATGTACCTTCTTTTTGCTTGCATCTTCGCTTGCTAAAACTTTATGGATCCTCATCCACTTGATAATCTTTTTAAGAGATCCAATTATGATGAATCAATTGCTAGTGAGTTTTGTGCACTAGATTATCTTCATGAAGTTTTGCTTGAAATTCGTGAATCTAAAAATTGTGATCAAGAAATTTATGAAGAGACTCAAGAGAGCTCCTTGAATAAAAAGCATGATTGCAATGATTTTACTATAAATTCTATTGATGTCAATTGTGCTAATAATATGCAAAACCCTAAGCTTGGGGATGCTAATTTTGCTATGTCTACCACTTGTTTCAGTGATCATGATTGGGGTGATTCTTCTTATGATCTTGAAAATTTATTTAAGCCCCATGATGAATATGAGATTGATAATAATGTTTGCAATAATATTGAAGGTGGGTTTGGAAGAGTGTCAACTTTAGATCCCACATATTTGGAGAATGTTCAATCTTATGAAATTTTTGATAAAAGTGGGTTTGGAGAGGTCATGACTTTAGTTAATGTTGATCCCACTATTTTAGAAGAGTGTCAACTTCGCATGCATGTGGATCGTGTTTATGTGATAGCTATTTTGTTGAATTTGCTTATGATCCCACATGTAATTATTATGAGAGAGGAAAATATGGTTGTAGAAATTTTCATGTTACAAAATTACCTCTCGTTATGTTGAGATTGCTATTGTTTCTTTCCACTTCCTTTCATATGCTAGTTTTTGCTTTCCTTGATAATTTGTTTGCCTATAAGATGCCTATGCATTGGAAGTATGTTAGACTTAGATGTGTTTTTCACATGCTATATGATGCTCTCTTTGGTGAGCATCAACGAAATTATCTATGCCTAGCTAGGGGCGTTAAACGATAGCGCTTGTTGGGAGGCAACCCAATTTTATTTTTGTTCTTTGCTTTTTGTTCCTATTTAGTAATAAATAATTCATCTAGCCTCTGGTTAGATGTGTTTTTGTGTTTTAATTAGTGTTTGTGCCAAGTAATACCTTTAGGATAGCCTACGGTGATAGTTAATTTGATCTTGCTAAAAAACAGAAACTTTTGCGCGCACGAAAATAATTTTCATAAATCACAGGAACGTGCTTTTCAGTTGATTCTTTTTGCAGAAGATTAATAAAAAAATGCTTAGGACTTCCTAATTTCTCAGGATTTTTGGAGTTACAGAAGTATTCGAAAGTTACAAATTGCTATAGACTGTTCTGTTTTTGACAGATTCTGTTTTTCGTGTGTTGTTTGCTTATTTTGATGAATCTATGAGTAGTATCGGGGGGTATGAACCATAGAGAAGTTGAAATACAGTAGGTTTAACACCAATATAAATAAAGAATGAGTTCAGTACAGTACCTTAAAGTGGTGGTTTATTTTCTTATACTAACGGAGCTCATGAGATTTTCTGTTAAGTTTTGTGTTGTGAAGTTTTCAAGTTTTTGGGTAAAGATTTTATGGATTATGGAATAAGGAGTGGCAAGAGCCTAAGCTTGGGGGTGCCCAAGGCATCCCAAGGTAAAATTCAAGGACAACCAAAAGCCTAAGCTTGGGGATGCCCCGGAAGGCATCCCCTCTTTCATCTTCGTCTATCGGTAGTTTTACTTGAGGCTATATTTTTATTCACCACATGATATGTGTTTTGCTTGGAGCGTCTTGTATGATTTGAGTCTTTGCATTTTAGTTTACCACAATCATCCTTGCTGTACACACCTTTTGGAGAGACACGCATGAATCGGAATTTATTAGAATACTCTATGTGCTTCACTTATATCTTTTTGAGCTAGATAATTTTGCTCTAGTGCTTCACTTATATCTTTTTAGAGCACGGTGGTGGTTTTATTTTATAGAAATTATTGATCTCTCATGCTTCACTTATATTATTTTGAGAGTCTTCTAGAACAACATGGTAATTTGCTTTGGCTATAAAATTAGTCCTAATATGATGAGCATCCAAGATGGGTATAATAAAAACTATCATATAAAGTGCATTGAATACTATGAGAAGTTTGATTCCTTATGATTGTTTTGAGATATGAAGATGGTGATATTAGAGTCATGCTAGTTGAGTAGTTGTGAATTTGATAGATACTTGTGTTAAAGTTTGTGATTCCCGTAGCATGCACGTATGGTGAACCGTTATGTGATGAAGTTGGAGCATGATTTATTTATTGATTGTCTTCCTTATGAGTGGAGGTCGGGATCGCGCGATGGTTAACTCCTACCAATCCTTCCCCTAGGAGCATGCGTGTAGTACTTTGTTTTGATAACTAATAGATTTTTGCAATAAGTATGTGAGTTCTTTATGACTAATGTTGATTCCATGGATTATATGCACTCTCACCCTTCCACCATTGCTAGCCTCTCTAATACCGCGCAACTTTCGCCGGTATCATACACCCACCATATACCTTCCTCAAAACAGCCACCATACCTACCTATTATGGCATTTCCATAGCCATTCTGAGATATATTGCCATGCAACTTTCCATCGTTTCGTTTATTATGACACGCTCCATCATTGTCATATTGCTTTGCATGATCATGTAGTTGACATCGTATTTGTGGCAAAGCCACCGTTCATAATTCTTTCTTACATGTCACTCTTGATTCATTGCACATCCATGTACACCGCCGGAGGCATTCACATAGAGTCATATTTTGTTCTAAGTATAGAGTTGTAATTCTTGAGTTGTAAGTAAATAAAAGTGTGATGATCTTCATTATTGGAGCCTTGTCCCATGTGAGGAAAGGATGATGGAAGCAATGATTCCCTCACAAGTTGGGATGAGTCTCCGGACTTTATGAAAAATAAAAGAGGCCAAAGAAGCCCAAATAAAAAAAAGAGGCCAAAGAAGCCCACCAAAAAAAGAGAGAAAAAGAGAGAAGGGACAATGCTACTATCCTTTTTCCACACTTGTGCTTTAAAGTAGCACCATGATCTTCATGATAGAGAGTCTCCTATGTTGTCACTTTTATACTAGTGGGAATTTTACATTATAGAACTTGGCTTGTATTCCAATGATGGGCTTCCTAAAATTTCCCTAGGTCTTCGTGAGCAAGCAAGTTGGATGAACACCCACGTAGTTTCTTTTGTTGAGCTTTCATACACTTATAGCTCTAGTGCATCCGTTGCATGGCAATCCCTACTCACTCACATTGATATCTATTGATGGGCATCTCCATAGCCCGTTGATACGCCTAGTTGATGTGAGACTATCTTCCTCCTTCTTGTCTTCTCCACAACCACCATATTCTATTCCACCTATAGTGCTATGTCCATGGCTCACGCTCATATATTGCGTGCAAGTTGAAAAAGTTTGAGAATATTAAAGTATGAAACAATTGCTTGGCTGAAACCGGGGTTGTGCATGATTTAAATATTTTGTGTGATGAAGATAGAGCATAGCCAGACTATATGATTTTGTAGGGATAACTTTCTTTGGCCATGTTATTTTGAGAAGACATGATTGCTTTATTAGTATGCTTGAAGTATTATTGTTTTATGTCAATATTAAACTTTTGTTTTGAATCTTTCGGATCTGAACATTCATGCCACAATAAAAAGAATTACATTGAAAATTATGTTAGGTAGCATTCCACATCAAAAATTATGTTTTTATCATTTACCTACTCGAGGACGAGCAGGAATTAAGCTTGGCGATGCTTGATACGTCTCCAACGTATCTATAATTTTTGATTGTTCCATGCTATTATATTATCTGTTTTGGATGTTTAATGGGCTTTAATGTGCTCTTTTATATTATTTTTGGGACTAACCTATTAACCGAAGGCCGAGTGCCAGTTTCTGTTTTTTGCCTATTTCAGTGTTTTGCAGAAAAGGAATACCAAACAGAATCCAAACGGAATGAAACCTTCGCAATGATCTTTCTTGGAACAAACGCAATCCAGAAGACTTGGAGTTGAAGTCTGGAACTCCGCGAGGCGGCCACGAGGCGGCCACGAGGCAGGAGGGCGCACCCCACCCTCGTGGGCCCCACAGAGCTCCACCGACGTACTTCTTCCGCCTATATATACACTTATACCCTAAAAACATCAGGGGGAGCCACGAAACCACTTTTCCACTGCCGCAACCTTCTGTACCCATGAGATCCCATCTTGGGGCCTTTTCCAGCGATCTGCCGGAGGGGGAATCAATCACGGAGGGCTTCTACATCAACACGATAGCTTCTCCGATGATGTGTGAGTAGTTTACCACAGACCTTCGGGTCCATAGTTATTAGCTAGATGGCTTCTTATCTCTCTTTGATTCTCAATACAAAGTTCTCCTTGATGTTCTTGGAGATCTATTCGATGTAATATTCTTTTGCGGTGGGTTTGCCGAGATCTGATGAATTGTGGATTTATGATCAAGATTATCTATGAATATTATTTGGTTCTTCTCTGAATTCTTATATGGGTGATTTGATATCTTTGCAAGTCTCTTCGAATTATCGGTTTAGTTTGGCCTACTAGATTGATCTTTCTTGCAATAGGAGAAGTGCTTAGCTTTGGGTTCAATCTTGCGGTGTCCTTTCCCAGTGACAGTAGGGGCAGCAAGGCACGTATTGTATTGTTGCCATCGAGGATAAAAAGATGGGGTTTATATCATATTGCTTGAATTTATCCCTCTACATCATGTCATCTTGCTTAATGCGTTACTCAGTTCTTATGAACTTAATACTCTAGATGCATGCTGGATAGCGGTCAACGTGTGGAGTAATAGTAGTAGATGCAGAATCATTTCGGTCTATTTGACACGGACGTGATGCCTATATTCATGATCATTGCCTAGATATTCTCATAACTATGCGCTTGTCTATCAATTGCTCGGCAGTAATTTGTTCACCCACCGTAATATATGCTATCTTGAGAGAAGCCACTAGTGAAATCTATGGCCCCCGGGTCTCTTTCTTATTATATTGCATCTCTTTTATTTACATCCCATCTCGTTTTACTATTTTGCAATCTTTACTTTCCAATCTATACAACAAAAATACCAAAAATATTTATCTTACTATCTTTATTAGATCTCACTTTTGCGAGTGACCGTGAAGGGATTGACAAGCCCTTTATCGCGTTGGTTGCAAGGTTCTTGATTGTTTGTGCAGGTACTAGGTGACTTGTGTGTTATCTCCTACTGGATTGATACCTTGGTTCTCAAAAACCGAGGGAAATACTTACGCTACTTTGCTGCATCACCCTTTCCTCTTCAAGGGAAAACCAACGCATGCTCAAGAGGTAGCACGGGCCTCGTCTCCTTACGGAATTTGGCTCGATCCGAAGGGCTTAAAGAAGAAAGAAGCATTAATATATGTACATACAAAACAATTAATGCATCAAGTCAGTAGAGGCTTAATTAATATATATATATACCTCGTCGGACTTTGCAACAGTTAAGGCTCCCTCCTTTGTTCGGTCACCGGAGCCATCATGATCTCCTTCCTCATCCATTCGGTCACCGGAGCTGTCATGATCTCCTTCCTACTCCATTGGATCACCGGAGCCGTCATCCTCTCTTTCCTGACCATCGGTGTAGTTGAGAAACGACAAGGTGATATCAGCTCCGTCGCGGATTATATCCCCCAACAACTCTTGTTTTTTCTAAGTCTCTGTCCATAGTTTCTGCAAATATTACAACATGGCAATATACAAACATGAGAGATGGATTAGTGGCAAACATGGACTTAATCACAACAAGGAATCATATGCATATGAGCAATTGATTAGTGGCAAACATCATGCAAAGTTCACAAGTTTTATAACAGTCAGTTTTAGACAATCGTCGAGGACACCTCCCCCCTCATGTCCGAGTTATCAGGGATATGTTGAATTCCCGAGAGAGTTAGGGTTGTTCTAACGCGGTGCACTACACGATATATATAGGTGAAGGGGATAATAGCCGGGAATGTTTTCCCGAAGTCTGCATTTTCGGACAGATGAACCGGAGGGGGACGGTTCCAGGTTCCCTATGCTAGCTGCTTGTGACAGTCAGTTTCAGACGATCGTTGAGGACTCCTCCCCCTCATGTCTGATGAGTCGTCCTATCTTTCGAGAGAGTATACTTTGCAGACCGCCTCTCTCATGGTCATCGAGGATTTGCGGACCCCTCCTCATGTCGAAGTTATCGGGGATATGTTGAATTCCTGAGAGAGTTAGGGATGTTCTAACACGGCACACTACACGATATATATAGATGAAGGGGGATAACATCCGAGAATGTTTTCCCGAAGTCTGCATTTTCGGACAGATGAACCAGAGGGGGGCGGTTCCAGGTTCGCTATGCTAGCTGCTTGTGAGAGACGAACAGAGGGCATATTCGGATTCGTCATATTTTTCTGATCGATTTTCATATATAAATTATTTTCATCATAGTTAAGGTTAATTTTCAACGAACAAAAGTGCCACTTGATATTAATTCTATATGAACATAAAAAATTCTATGAACAAAAAAATTCATCATATCAATATTTTCTATATACATACATCCATCCATACATACACATACATATACATCTACATTATATATGAACAAAAAATTAATAAACAAAAAAATATTAATTCTATGAACATAAAAAATTCTATGAACAAAAAAAAATCATCAGGGTGGGCGGAGCGCGGGCGACGACGTCGGGGCGCGGAGGGGGGGGGGAGGAGAGGAGGGGGAACGGCGTGGCGGCTCACAGTGGGAGCGGGGACGGCGTCGGGGCAGCTCGGCGATGGCGACGACGGCGGCCGGAGCGCGGGCGGCGACGGCGAGGAGGCCCAGCGAGGGCGAGGGCGTCGGCGAGGGTGTCGACATCGAGGGCAACAGCTTGGCGGTGTCGAGTGCGAGGGCGTCGGCGTCGGGGGAGAGAATGGGAGAGTGGGGGAAAAATTCTAAAGTGTGCGCTTATATACAAAGGGCTTTAGTCCCGGTTGGTGTCTCGAACCGGGATGAAAGGCCACCCTTTCGACGCGGTTTGAGCCACCAACCGAGACTAAAGCTCCTTTTCAGCAGCCGAAAGGGCGGGAAGCAAAGGGCTTTAGTCCCGGTTGGTGGCTCGAACTGGGACGAAAGGGTGTTCGAGCCACCAACCGGGACTAGAGCCCTTTGCTGCCGCATCCACAAGTTTAGTCCCACCTCGCTAGTTGAGAGGGGCTCGGAGTGGTTTACAAGCCCTGCTGCCACTACCCTCTCGAGCTCCTCTCAACTGCAGGCAGTACATGCCTAGTTGACGCCCTGTTGGGCCTGCATCCTGGCCCATTTCTAGGGTTTCTAGTTGTATGCAGGCCGTGGTGGCAAGTAGGAGGGCCTTTTTTTATTTTTGGCATTTGTTATGTTTTTAAATTTTTAATGTTATTTTTTGCATATGTTATTTTTAGTTATATAATTTTAGTTGCATCAATTTTATATAATTTTAGTTGCATAAGTTTTCTTTTTATTGATTCTTTTTAGTTGATTCCTTTTGTTATTAGAGTTTTATAAAAGCTTTTTAGTTTTCTATTAAAGTTTGTAACAAAAAATACTTTATGAAAATTCTTTTTACTATTAAAGTTTTTAAAAAATAAATACTTTGATAATTTTAGTTAATATTATTTTGATTCTTTTTAGTTGATTCTTTTTGCTACTGAAGAATATTATATTTAATTGATTTTTTTGTTCATTCTTTTTGCTATTACAGTTTTATAAAAGCTTTTTATTTCATTCTTTTTGCTATTAGTTCATTCTTTTTGCTATTGAAGAATATTATATTTTATTGATTCTTTTTAGTTCATTATTTTTGCTATTAGAGTTTTATAAAATATTTTTACTTTATTCTTTTTGCTATTAGAGTTTTATAAAAGCTTTTTAATTCATTCTTTTTGCTATTAGAGTTTTATAAAATCTTTTTAATTCATTATTTTCGCTATTAGTTCATTCTTTGAGCTAAATGACCCTGAAATTGAAAAGAAGTACAAATAAACTCTAAAAAGGTTGAAAGTTAGCATGGTATCATCATTTCACCCACATAGCATGTGCTAAAAAGTTGAGAGGGTTACGACAAAAACTGGATGCACTTCGTGTACAAAATGGACAATCTCTTTCGAAGTATCAGGGTTTCGGATGAAAACTCATCTGTTACAAAAGGCATTTCATTTCTTGACATGTAAGTGCAGTATTCTAGTTAAAAGCCATCATCAGAATAGTTGTGGAGAGAAAGTCCTCACTTTTTCATTATGTGTGCCCCTTGCTTATTGCGCCGTAACCATGGATAATCTTCATCGTTTAACATGATGCTTGGGTCAGCATTCACTTTGAAGGGAGGAACTTCATGAAACTTTTCATAATCTTCAAACATGTATGTCTTGCCATCCACTCCCACGATGTCTCTTTTCACTGAAATAACTATGTGGCCCTTTGGCTCATCATATGATGTATTCGCTTCCTTATCTTTTCTTTTTCTCGGTTTGGTAGACATGTCCTTCACATAGAAAACCTGCGCCACATCATTGGCTAGGACGAATGGTTCGTCTATGTACCCAAGATTGTTCAGATCCACTGTTATCATTCGGTACTGTGGGTCTACCTGTACCCAGCCTCCTGACAGATTGATCCATTTGCACCGAAACAAAGGGACCTTAAAATCATGTCCATAGTCAAGTTCCCATATGTCCACTATGTAACCATAATATGTGTCCTTTCCCCTCTTTGTTGCTGCATCAAAACGGACACCACTGTTTTGGTTGATGCTCTTTTGACCATGGGTGATCGTGTAAAATGTATTCTCATTTATCTCGTACCCTTTGTAAGTCAATACAGTCGAAGATGGCGTCCTTGTTGGAAATATGCCCTAGAGGCAATAATAAATGGTTATTATTATATTTCTTTGTTCATGCTAATTGTCTATTGTTCATGCTATAATTGTGTTATCCAGAAATCGTAATACATGTGTGAATATATAGACCACAACGTGTCCCTAGTAAGCCTCTAGTTGACTAGCTTGTTGATCAACAGATAGTCATGGTTTCCTGACTATGGACATTGGATGTCATTGATAACGGGATCACATCATTAGGAGAATGATGTGATGGACAAGACCCAATCCTAAGCATAGCATAAAAGATCGTGTAGTTCGTTTGCTAGAGCTTTTCCAATGTCAAGTATCTTTTCCTTAGACCATGAGATCGTGTAACTCCCGGATGCCGTAGGAGTGCTTTGGGTGTACCCAACGTCACAACGTAACTGGGTGACTATAAAGGTACACTACGGGTATCTCTGAAAGTGTCTATTGGGTTGACACGGATCGAGACTGGGATTTGTCACTCCGTATGACGGAGAGGTATCTCTGGGCCCACTCGGTAATGCATCATCATAATGAGCTCAATGTGACTAAGGAGTTAGCCACGGGATCATGCATTACGGTACGAGTAAAGTGACTTGCCGGTAACGAGATTGAACAAGGTATTGGGATACCGATGATCGAATCTCGGGCAAGTAACGTACCGATTGACAAAGGGAATTGTATACGGGATTGATTGAATCCTCGACATCGTGGTTCATCCGATGAGATCATCGTGGAACATGTGGGAGCCAACATGGGTATCCAGATCCCGCTGTTGGTTATTGACCGGAGAGGCGTCTCGGTCATGTCTGCATGTCTCCCGAACCCGTAGGGTCTACACAGTTAAGGTTCGGTGACACTAGGGTTGTAGAGATATTAGTATGCGGAAACCCGAAAGTTGTTCGGAGTCCCGGATGAGATCCCGGACGTCACGAGGAGTTCCGGAATGGTCCGGAGGTGAAGAATTATATATAGGAAGTCCAGTTTCGGCCACCGGGAAAGTTTCGGGGGTTATCGGTATTGTACCGGGACCACCGGAAGGGTCCCGGGGGTCCATCGGGTGGGGCCACCTATCCCGGAGGGCCCCATGGGCTGAAGTGGGACGGGAACCAGCCCTTAGTGGGCTGGGGCACCCCCCCTTGGGCCCCCCCTGCGCTTAGGGTTGGAAACCTTAGGGGTGGGGGGCGCCCTACTTGGCTTGGGGGGGAAGCCACCCCCCTTCCCCCTTGGCCGCCGCCTCCCCTTGGAGATCTGATCTCCCAGGGCCGGCGCCCCCCCAGGGGTCCCTATATATAGTGGGGGGGAGGGAGGGCAGCAGTACCACAACCCCTGGCGCCTCCCTCTCCCCCTGCAACACCTCTCCCTCTCGCAGAAGCTTGGCGAAGCCCTGCCAAGATCCCCGCTACTTCCACCACCATGCCGTCGTGCTACTGGATCTCCATCAACCTCTCCTTCCCCCTTGCTGGATCAAGAAGGAGGAGACGTCGTTGCTCCGTACGTGTGTTGAACGCGGAGGTGCCGTCCGTTCGACACTTGGTCATCGGTGATTTGGATCACGGCGAGTACGACTCCATCAGCCCCGTTCGTTAGAACGCTTCCGCTCGCGATCTACAAGGGTATGTAGATGCACTCCTTTCCCCTCATTGCTAGTATACTCCATAGATGGATCTTGGTGATGCGTAGGAAATTTTAAAATTCTGCTACGAACCCCAACAGTGGCATCATGAGCCAGGCCTATGCGTAGTTACTATGCACGAGTAGAACACAAAGCAGTTGTGGGTGTAGATGTTGCCAATTCTTCTTGCCGCTACTAGTCTTATCTTGTTTCGACGGTATTGTGGGATCAAGCGGCCCGGACCGACCTTACACGTACGCTTACGTGAGACAGGTTCCACCGACTGACATGCACTAGTTGCATAAGGTGGCTAGCGGGTGTCTGTCTCTCCCACTTTAGTCGGAACGGATTCAATGAAAAGGGTCCTTATGAAGGGTAAATTGAAATTGGCATATCACGTTGTGGTTTTACGTAGGTAAGAAACGTTCTTGCTAGAAACCTATACAAGCCACGTAAAAACTTGCAACAACAATTAGAGGACGTCTAAATTGTTTTTGTAGCATGTGCCTTGTGATGTGATATGGCCAGAAGATGTGATGAATGATATATGTGATGTATGAGATTGATCATATTCTTGTAATAGGAATCACGACTTGCATGTCGATGAGTATGACAACCGGCAGGAGCCATAGGAGTTGTCTTTATTTTTTGTATGACCTGCGTGTCATTGAAGAACGCCATGTAAATTACTTTACTTTATTGCTAAACGCGTTAGCCATAGAAGTAGAAGTAATCGTTGGCGTGACAACTTCATGAAGACACAATGATGGAGATCATGATGATGGAGATCATGGTGTCATGCCGGTGACGAGGATGATCATGACGCCCCGAAGATGGAGATCAAAGGAGCAGAATGATATTGGCCATATCATGTCACTATTTGATTGCATGTGATGTTTATCATGTTTTGCATCTTATTTGCTTAGAACGACGGTAGTAAGTAAGATGATCCCTTATAATAATTTCAAGAAAGTGTTCCCCCTAACTGTGCACCGTTGCGAAGGTTCGTTGTTTCGAAGCACCACGTGATGATCGGGTGTGATAGATTCTAACGTTCGCATACAACGGGTGTTGACGAGCCTAGCATGTACAGACATGGCCTCGGAACACACGCAATACACTTAGGTTGACTTGACGAGCCTAGCATGTACAGACATGGCCTCGGAACACGGAGGACCGAAAGGTCGAGCATGAGTCGTATAGAAGATACGATCAACATGGAGATGTTCACCGATCTTGACTAGTCCGTCTCACGTGATGATCGGACACGGCCTAGTTAACTCGGATCATGTTTCACTTAGATGACTAGAGGGATGTCTATCTGAGTGGGAGTTCATTGAGTAATTTGATTAGATGAACTTAATTATCATGAACTTAGTCTAAAATCTTTACAATATGTCTTGTAGATCAAATGGCCCACGTTGTCCTCAACTTCAACGCGTTCCTAGAGAAAACCAAGCTGAAAGATGATGGCAGCAACTATACGGACTGGGTCCGGAACCTGAGGATCATCCTCATAGCTGCCAAGAAAGATTATGTCCTAGAAGCACCGCTAGGTGAAGCACCAATCCCAGAGAACCAAGACGTTATGAACGCTTGGCAATCACGTGCTGATGATTACTCCCTCGTTCAGTGCGGCATGCTTTACAGCTTAGAACCGGGGCTCCAAAAGCGTTTTGAGAAACATGGAGCATATGAGATGTTCGAAGAGCTGAAAATGGTTTTCCAAGCTCATGCCCGGGTCGAGAGATATGAAGTCTCCGACAAGTTCTTCAGCTGTAAAATGGAGGAAAATAGTTCTGTTAGTGAGCACATACTCAGAATGTCTGGGTTACACAACCGCTTGTCTCAGCTGGGAGTTAATCTCCCGGATGACGCGGTCATTGACAGAATCCTTCAGTCGCTTCCACCGAGATACAAGAGCTTTGTGATGAACTTCAATATGCAGGGGATGGAAAAGACCATTCCTGAGGTATATTCGATGCTGAAATCAGCGGAGGTGGAGATCAGAAAGGAACATCAAGTGTTGATGGTGAATAAAACCACTAAGTTCAAGAAAGGCAAGGGCAAGAAGAACTTCAAGAAGGACGGCAAGGGAGTTGCCGCGCCCGGTAAGCCAGTTACTGGGAAGAAGTCAAGGAATGGACCCAAGCCTGAGACTGAGTGCTTTTATTGCAAGGGAAGTGGTCACTGGAAGCGGAACTGCCCCAAATACTTAGCGGACAAGAAGGCCGGCAACACCAAAGGTATATGTGATATACATGTAATTGATGTGTACCTTACCAGTACTCGTAGTAGCTCCTGGGTATTTGATACCGGTGCGGTTGCTCATATTTGTAACTCAAAACAGGAACTGCGGAATAAGCGGAGACTGGCAAAGGACGAGGTGACGATGCGCGTCGGGAATGGTTCCAAGGTCGATGTGATCGCCGTCGGCACGCTGCCTCTACATTTACCTACGGGATTAGTTTTAAACCTCAATAATTGTTATTTAGTGCCAGCTTTGAGCATGAACATTGTATCTGGATCTCGTTTAATTCGAGATGGCTACTCATTTAAATCCGAGAATAATGGTTGTTCTATTTATATGAGAGATATGTTTTATGGTCATGCCCCGCTGGTCAATGGTTTATTCTTGATGAATCTCGAACGTGATGTTACACATATTCATAGTGTGAATACCAAAAGATGTAAAGTTGATAACGATAGTCCCACATACTTGTGGCACTGCCGCCTTGGTCACATTGGTGTCAAACGCATGAAGAAGCTCCATGCAGATGGACTTTTGGAGTCTCTTGATTACGAATCATTTGACACGTGCGAACCATGCCTCATGGGTAAGATGACCAAGACTCCGTTCTCCGGAACAATGGAGCGAGCAACCAACTTATTGGAAATCATACATACCGATGTGTGCGGTCCAATGAGTGTTGAGGCTCGCGGAGGATATCGTTATGTTCTCACTCTCACTGATGACTTAAGTAGATATGGGTATGTCTACCTAATGAAACACAAGTCTGAAACCTTTGAAAAGTTCAAGGAATTTCAGAGTGAGGTTGAGAATCAACGTGACAGGAAAATAAAATTCTTACGATCAGATCGTGGTGGAGAATATTTAAGTCACGAATTTGGTACGCACTTAAAGAAATGTGGAATCGTTTCACAACTCACGCCGCCTGGAACACCTCAGCGAAATGGTGTGTCCGAACGTCGTAATCGCACTCTATTGGATATGGTGCGATCTATGATGTCTCTTACCGATCTACCGCTCTCATTTTGGGGCTATGCTTTAGAGACTGCCGCATTCACTTTAAATAGGGCTCCGTCGAAATCCGTTGAGACGACACCGTATGAATTATGGTTTGGGAAGAAACCTAAGCTGTCGTTTCTAAAAGTTTGGGGATGTGATGCTTATGTCAAGAAACTTCAACCTGAAAAGCTCGAACCCAAGTCGGAAAAATGCGTCTTCATAGGATACCCTAAGGAAACTATTGGGTATACCTTCTACCTCAGATCCGAAGGCAAGATCTTTGTTGCCAAGAATGGGTCCTTTCTGGAGAAAGAGTTTCTCTCGAAAGAATTAAGTGGGAGGAAAGTGGAACTTGATGAGGTGATAGTCACCCCTTCCGAACCGGAAAGTAGCGCAGCGCGGGAAGATGTTCCTGTGGTGCCTACACCGACTGGGGAGGAAGTTAATGATGATGATCATGAAGCTTCAGATCAAGTTACTGCTGAACTTCGTAGGTCCACAAGGACACGTTCCGCACCAGAGTGGTACGGCAACCCTGTCCTGGAAATCATGTTGTTAGACAACGGTGAACCTTCGAACTATGAAGAAGCGATGGCGGGCCCGGATTCCGACAAATGGCTAGAAGCCATGAAATCCGAGATAGGATCCATGTATGAAAACGAAGTATGGACTTTGACTGACTTGCCCGATGATCGGCGAGCCATAGAAAATAAATGGATCTTTAAGAAGAAGACAGACGCGGATGGTAATGTGACCATCTATAAGGCTCGACTTGTCGCTAAGGGTTATCGACAAGTTCAAGGGGTTGACTACGATGAGACTTTCTCACCCGTAGCGAAGCTGAAGTCCGTCCGAATCATGTTAGCAATTGCCGCATACTATGATTATGAGATATGGCAGATGGACGTCAAAACGGCATTCCTTAACGGCTTTCTTAAGGAAGAATTGTATATGATGCAGCCGGAAGGTTTTGTCGATCCTAAGAATGCTAACAAGGTATGCAAGCTCCAGCGCTCCATCTATGGGCTGGTGCAAGCATCTCGGAGTTGGAACATTCGTTTTGATGAGATGATCAAAGCGTTTGGGTTTACACAGACTTATGGAGAAGCCTGTGTTTACAAGAAAGTGAGTGGGAGCTCTGTAGCATTTCTCATATTATATGTGGATGACATACTATTGATGGGAAATGATATAGAATTCTTGGAAAGTATAAAGGCCTATTTGAATAAGTGTTTTTCAATGAAGGACCTTGGAGAAGCTGCTTATATATTAGGCATCAAGATCTATAGAGATAGATCAAGACGCCTCATTGGTCTTTCACAGAGTACGTACCTTGACAAGATATTGAAGAAGTTCAATATGGATCAGTCCAAGAAGGGGTTCTTGCCTGTATTGCAAGGTGTGCAATTGAGCACGGCTCAATGCCCGACCACGGCAGAAGATAGAGAAAAGATGAGTGTCATCCCCTATGCCTCGGCCATAGGGTCTATTATGTATGCCATGCTGTGTACCAGACCTGATGTAAACCTTGCCGTAAGTTTGGTAGGAAGGTACCAAAGTAATCCCGGCATGGAACACTGGACAGCGGTCAAGAATATCCTGAAGTACCTGAAGAGGACTAAGGATATGTTTCTCGTTTATGGAGGTGACGAAGAGCTCGTCGTAAAGGGTTACGTCGACGCTAGCTTCGACACAGATCTGGATGACTCGAAGTCACAAACCGGATACGTGTATATTTTGAATGGAGGGGCAGTAAGCTGGTGCAGTTGCAAGCAAAGCGTCGTGGCGGGATCTACATGTGAAGCGGAGTACATGGCAGCCTCAGAGGCAGCGCAAGAAGCAATCTGGATGAAGGAGTTCATTACCGACCTAGGGGTGATTCCCAATGCGTCGGGCCCGATGACTCTCTTCTGTGACAACACTGGAGCTATTGCCCTTGCCAAGGAGCCCAGGTTTCACAGGAAGACCAGGCATATCAAGCGTCGCTTCAACTCCATTCGTGAAAGTGTTCAAAATGGAGACATAGATATTTGTAAAGTACATACGGACCTGAATGTAGCAGATCCGTTGACTAAACCTCTCCCTAGAGCAAAACATGATCAACACCAGAACACTATGGGTGTTCGATTCATCACAATGTAACTAGATTATTGACTCTAGTGCAAGTGGGAGACTGTTGGAAATATGCCCTAGAGGCAATAATAAATGGTTATTATTATATTTCTTTGTTCATGATAATTGTCTATTGTTCATGCTATAATTGTGTTATCCGGAAATCGTAATACATGTGTGAATATATAGACCACAACGTGTCCCTAGTAAGCCTCTAGTTGACTAGCTCGTTGATCAACAGATAGTCATGGTTTCCTGACTATGGACATTGGATGTCATTGATAATGGGATCACATCATTAGGGGAATGATGTGATGGACAAGACCCAATCCTAAGCATAGCATAAAAGATCGTGTAGTTCGTTTGCTAGAGCTTTTCCAATGTCAAGTATCTTTTCCTTAGACCATGAGATCGTGTAACTCCCGGATGCCGTAGGAGTGCTTTGGGTGTACCCAACGTCACAACGTAACTGGGTGACTATAAAGGTACACTACGGGTATCTCTGAAAGTGTCTGTTGGGTTGACACGGATCGAGACTGGGATTTGTCACTCCGTATGACGGAGAGGTATCTCTGGGCCCACTCGGTAATGCATCATCATAATGAGCTCAATGTGACTAAGGAGTTAGCCACGGGATCATGCATTACGGTACGAGTAAAGTGACTTGCCGGTAACGAGATTGAACAAGGTATTGGGATACCGACGATCGAATCTCGGGCAAGTAACGTACCGATTGACAAAGGGAATTGTATACGGGATTGATTGAATCCTCGACATCGTGGTTCATCCGATGAGATCATCGTGGAACATGTGGGAGCCAACATGGGTATCCAGATCCCGCTGTTGGTTATTGACCGGAGAGGCGTCTCGGTCATGTCTGCATGTCTCCCGAACCCGTAGGGTCTACACACTTAAGGTTCGGTGACGCTAGGGTTGTAGAGATATTAGTATGCGGAAACCCGAAAGTTGTTCGGAGTCCCGGATGAGATCCCGGACGTCACGAGGAGTTCCGGAATGGTCCGGAGGTGAAGAATTATATATAGGAAGTCTAGTTTCGGCCACCGGGAAAGTTTCGGGGGTTATCGGTATTGTACCGGGACCACTGGAAGGGTCCCGGGGGTCCACCGGGTGGGGCCACCTATCCCGGAGGGCCCCATGGGCTGAAGTGGGAAGGGAACCAGCCCTTAGTGGGCTGGGGCGCCCCCCCTTGGGCCTCCCCCTGCGCCTAGGGTTGGAAACCCTAGGGGTGGGGGGCGCCCCACTTGGCTTGGGGGGGAAGCCACCCCCTTCCCCCTTGGCCGCCGCCCCCCTTGGAGATCTGATCTCCCAGGGCCGGCGCCCCCCCAGGGGTCCCTATATATAGTGGGGGGAGGGAGGGCAGCAGTACCACAGCCCCTGGCGCCTCCCTCTCCCCCTGCAACACCTCTCCCTCTCGCAGAAGCTTGGCGAAGCCCTGCCGAGATCCCCGCTACTTCCACCACCACGCCGTCGTGCTGCTGGATCTCCATCAACCTCTCCTTCCCCCTTGCTGGATCAAGAAGGAGGAGACGTCGCTGCTCCGTACGTGTGTTGAACGCGGAGGTGCCGTCCGTTTGGCACTCGGTCATCGGTGATTTGGATCACGGCGAGTACGACTCCATCAGCCCCGTTCGTTAGAACGCTTCCGCTCGCAATCTACAAGGGTATGTAGATGCACTCCTTTCCCCTCGTTGCTAGTATACTCCATAGATGGATCTTGGTGATGCATAGGAAATTTTAAAATTCTGCTACGAACCCCAACAGTCCTGGCCAATGAGTACATCTCATCTACAATAGTGGTGTTACGCATGAGATGTGTTTGCAACCAACTGCCGAAAGTCCTAATGTGTTCACATGTAATCCAATCGCACACTGCTCCGGGTGTTTGGAGTGCAGAATATTCTTCTGTTCATTGACATACGGGGTCACCAAGGTAGAATTCTGTAGAACTATGTAGTGTGCTTGAGCCCAAGAATTCCCGTCCCTACATATTATAGAGTCCGCTCCTAGCGTGCCTACATATTATTGAGTCCGCTCCTAGCGTGCCTTTTCCAGTCAGTCTCCCCTCATACCGCGATTGAGGGACACCAATCGGCTTAAGGTCAGGAATGAAGTCAACACAAAATCCAATCACCTCCTCTGTTTGCCGGCCCATGTAGATGCTTCCTTCTGGCCTAGAATGGTTACGAACATATTTCTTTAAGACTCCCATGAACCTCTCAAAGGGGAACACATTGTGTAGAAATACAGGACCCAGAATGGCAATCTCGTCGACTAGATGAACTAGGACGTGCGTCATGATATTTAAGAAGGATGGTGGATACACCAGCTCGAAACTAACAATACATTGCACCAAATCATTCTTTAACCTTGGTAGGATTTCTAGATCGATTACCTTCTGAGAGATTGCATTGAGGAATGCACATAGCTTCACAATGGCTAATCGAACGTTTTCTGATAGTAGCCCCCTCAATGCAACCAGAAGTAGTTGCGTCATAATCACGTGGCAGTCATGAGAATTTAGGTTCTGGAACTTTTTCTCGGGGATATTTATTATTCCCATTATATTGGACGAGAAGCCAGACGGGAGCTTGATACTGAGCAGGCATTCAAAGAAGATTTCCTTCCCTTCTTTGGTAAGAGCTGATACGTCTCCATCGTATCTACTTTTCCAAACACTTTTGCCCTTGTTTTGGACTCTAACTTGCATGATTTGAATGGAACTAACCCGGACTGACGCTGTTTTCAGCAGACTTTCCATGGTGTTATTTATGTGCAGAAACAAAAGTTCTCGAATGATCTGAAACTCCACGGAACATATTTTCGAAAAATATTAAAAATACTGGAAGAAGAATCCACGTCAGGGGGCCTCCACCTGTCCACGAGGGTGGAGAGCGCGCCTGCCCCCTGGGCGCGCCCCCTGCCTCGTGGGCCCCCTGTTGCTCCACTGACCTCAACTCCAACTCCATATATTCGTGTTCGGGGAGAAAAAAATCACAGAGAAGGATTCATCGCATTTTACGATATGGAGCCGCCGCCAAGCCCTAAAACCTCTCGGGAGGGCTGATCTGGAGTCCGTTCGGGGCTCCGGAGAGGGGAATCCGTCGCCGCCGTCATCATCAACCATCCTCCATCACCAATTTCATGATGCTCACCGCCGTGCGTGAGTAATTCCATCGTAGGCTTGCTGGACGGTGATGGGTTGGATGAGATCTATCATGTAATCGAGTTAGTTTTGTTAGGTTTGATCCCTAGTATCCACTATGTTCTGAGATTGATGTTGCTATGACTTTGCTATGCTTAATGCTTGTCACTAGGGCCCGAGTGCCATGATTTCAGATCTGAACCTATTATGTTTTCATGAATATATGTGAGTTCTTGATCCTATCTTGCAAGTCTATAGTCACCTACTGTGTGCTATGATCCGGCAACCCCGAAGTGACAATAATCGGGACCACTCCCGGTGATGACCATAGTTTGAGGAGTTCATGTATTCACTATGTGTTAATGCTTTGGTCCGGTACTCTATTAAAAGGAGGCCTTAATATCCCTTAGTTTCCATTAGGACCCCGCTGCCACGGGAGGGTAGGACAAAAGATGTCATGCAAGTTCTTTTCCATAAGCATGTATGACTATATTCGGAATACATGCCTACATTACATTGATGAATTGGAGCTAGTTCTGTGTCACCCTATGTTATGATTGTTACATGATGAACCACATCCGGCATAATTCTCCATGACCGATCCAATGCCTACGAGCTTTTCACATATTGTTTTTCGCTTATTTACTTTTCCGTTGCTACTGTTACAATCACTACAAAACCCAAAAATATTACTTTTGCTACCGTTACCGTTACTTCCATATTACTTTGCTACTAAATACTTTGCTGCAGATACTAAGTTATCCAAGTGTGGTTGAATTGACAACTCAACTGCTAATACTTGAGAATATTCTTTGGCTCCCCTTGCGTCGAATCAATAAATTTGGGTTGAATACTCTACCCTCAAAAACTGTTGCGATCCCCTATACTTGTGGGTTATCAAGACTATTTTTTGGCGCCGTTGCCGGGGAGCATAGCTCTATTCTTTGAGTCACTTGGGATTTATATCTGCTGGTCACTATGAAGAACTTGAAAGACAAGAAAACAAAAATTTATCCCTCAACTACAAGGGGAGGTAAGGAACTGCCATCTAGCTCTGCACTTGATTCACCTTCTGTTTTGAGTAAGCTTGTGACACCTAAACCTGCTTCTGCTATTAATTCTGATATGTCACATGTTATTGATGATGCCACTTCTGTTATGCATGATACTTATGATGAAACTACTTCTATGCTTGATACAACTGTGCCACTTGGTGAATTTCTTGATGAACAACTTGCTAGGGCTAGAGAGAATGAAATTATTGAAACTGATAATTTTGATGATAGTGATGATGAAGGCTCTCCCAATAAATATGAATTGCCTGTTGTGCCTGAGGGCTATGTTATGGATAAAGAAACTAAAAGAGACTTTCTTGCTTGCAATGATAGAAGTGATCTTAAGAAATTATTAGCTAAGCTTAAACAAAAAACTCTGAATGCTAGAATGAAATATGATCCTGCTTATGCTACTTCACTATCTTTGTTACTGATAAGGATTATGAATTCTCTGTTGATCCTGATATAATTACTTTGGTTGAATCTGATCCTTTTTATGGCTATGAATCTGAAACTGTTGTGGCACATCTTACTAAATTAAATGATATAGCGACCCTGTTCACTAATGATGAGAGAACTCGCTACTTTTATATCCTTAAAATATTTCCGTTCTCATTAAAGGGTGATGCTAAGATATGGTTTAATTCTCTTGATCCTGGTTGTGTGCGTAGTCCCCAGGATATGATTTATTACTTTTCTGCTAAATATTTCCCTGTTCATAAGAAACAAGCTGCTTTAAGGGATATATATAATTTTGTGCAAATTGAAGAAGAGAGTCTCCCACAAGCTTGGGGGAGGCTTCTCCAATTACTTAATGCTTTGCCTGATCATCCTCTTAAGAAAAATGAAATACTTGATATCTTTTATAATGGACTAACCGATGCTGCCAGAGATTACCTAGATAGTTGTGCTGGTTCTGTTTTCAGGGAAAGAACACCGGATGAAGCTGAGATTCTATTGAATAATATGTTGAATAATGAAAATAATTGGACACTTCCTGAGCCAATTCCTGAGCCTATTCCTAAACCAACTCCGAAGAAAAGGGGTGTTCTATTTCCCAGTCCTGAAGATATGCAAGAGGCAAAGAAATCTATGAAAGAAAAAGGTATTAAAGCTGAAGATGTTAAGAATTTATCTCCTATTGAAGAAATACATGGTCTTAATTTACCGCCTGTTGAAGAAATATATGATCTTAATCCATTGCCTATTGAAGAAACACACGGTCTTGATAACCCGACACAGGTAGTAAAGGTAAATTCTCTCTATAGATATGATAAAGCTGAGATCCCTCCTATTAAGTTTGCTAGCCAATGTTTGGATGAGTTTGATAACTTTATGGTTAAGCAAGAAGATTTTAATGCTTATTTTGGTAGACAATTAAAACAAAACTCTTATATGCTTGAACACTTGGGTGATTATATGTCTAGAGTTAAAGGTGAACTTAAACTCATTAGTAAACATGCTTCTATGGTTACCACTCAAGTAGAACAAGTACTTAAGGCTCAGAATGATTTGCTCAATGAATTAAATAGTAAGAATAATGATTTTGCTGTTAGAGTGGCTACTAGAACTGGTAGAATGACTAAGGAACCTTTGTATCCTGAAGCCCACCCTAAGAGAATTGAGCAAGATTCTCAGAGAAATAATATAGATGCACCTAGTCCTTCCACTACTAGGAAAAGGGCTATAGATGATATGGCCACTAATGGCGCACCAGACATGTGGTGCGCCACTACTATATACTAATGGCGCACCATGTGTCGGTGCGCCATTAGTGTCCAAATACTAATGGCGCACCACATCCACGGTGCGCCATTAGTAACAATGTTTTTTTTCATTTTTTCAAAACTAGTAATGGCGCACCAGTGGATAGTGCGCCATTACTAGTTAAACTAGTACGCCACTAGTAATTTTTTTCAATTTTTTTTTTCAAAACTAGTAATGGCGCACCGTGTGTGTGGTGCGCCATTACTAGTTGAACTAGTAATGGCACACCACTCCCACGGTGCGCCATTACTAACTTGGCCCAAAAATTCCACCGAATGCACCCCCCTTGTGGACCGCCTTTTTAGTTTAAAAAAAATAAAAGAAAATGATGGAAATGTCAAAAAAATAAAAGAAAATAAGTTTCCCATGTGATATGTGGTCTAGTTGTTGGGAAAATTTACAAATATGAATTTCGACTTTATTTGCAAAATCTCTCTGGAATTTGTAAAATGGGCATAACTTTTGCATACGAACTCGGATTAAAAAGTTTCTTATATGAAAAATCATCTACTCGAAAAGTTACATCCGAATTTAATCGGGGGAACCCCGTTAAACATCTTCAAAATCCTCAAAAACCTAACAGAAAAAAGTTATGGGGCTTTCAAGATCTAGAGGCAAAAAAATTCAAAAAAATTCAAACTTACTAGTGGCGCACCATTTGCTAGGTGCGCCATTAGTAACAATCTTTTTTAAAAAAAATTCAGATTTTTTTTAAATTTCTTTTCAATTTTTTTGTTTTTTTCTTAATCTCGGGTCATTATGGCTTAATCTCGGGTCAATATGCTTAATCTCAAGTCAAATCGCACTCTGTGGTCAAACTTCCCGGAAGGTCACCGATCCTCACACTACTCCAGCCCGAGCACGCTTAACTTCGCAGTTCTATCCAACGTGCGCCATTAGTATTTAATACTAGTGGCGTGGTACTAGTGGCGCACGAGTAGTGCGCCATTAGTAGGCAAAACTGGTGCGCCACTAGTAGGCCTTTTCCTAGTAGTGTTCTAAGAAGAAGAAAAAGAAAAATGATAGGACTTTGCATGCTTCTAGTGAACCTATTGTAGACACACCTGAGAATCCAAATGATATTTCTATCTCTGATGCTGAAACACAATCTGGTAATGAACATGAACCGAATGAAAATGTTAATGATAATGTTCATGATGATGCTCAACCTAGTAATGACAATGATGTAGAAATTGAACCTGCTGTTGATCTTGATAACCCACAATCAAAGAATCAACGTTATGATAAGAGAGACTTTGTTGCTAGGAAGCACGTTAAAGAAAGGGAGCCATGGGTTCAGAAACCCATGCCTTTTCCTCCAAAACCATCCAAGAAAAAGGATGACGAGGACTTTGAGCGCTTTGCTGAAATGATTAGACCTATCTTTTTGCGTATGCGATTAACTGATATGCTCAAAATGAATCCTTATGCTAAGTATATGAAGGATATTGTTACTAATAAAAGAAAGATACCGGAAGCTGAAATTCCCACCATGCTTGCTAATTATACTTTTAAAGGTGGAATACCTAAGAAACTAGGAGATCCAAGAGTACCAACTATACCATGCTCCATTAAAAGAAACTATGTTAAGACCGCTTTATGTGATATTGGAGCCGGTGTTAGTGTTATGCCTCTCTCTTTATATCGTAGACTTGACTTGAATAAGTTGACACCTACTGAAATATCTTTGCAAATGGCTGATAAATCAACTGCCATACCTGTCGGTATTTGTGAGGATGTGCCTGTTGTGGTTGCAAACGTTACTATTTTAACGGACTTCGTTATTCTTGATATTCCCGAGGACGATAGTATGTCTATTATTCTTGGAAGACCCTTTTTGAATACTGCAGGGGCTGTTATTGATTGCAACAAAGGCAATGTCACTTTTCATGTTAATGGTAATGAGCATACGGTACACTTTCCGAGGAAGCAACCTCAAGTTCATAGTATCAACTCTATTGGAAAAATTCCATCGATAAATTTTGGAGGTTTTGAATTTCCTTTTCCTACTGTCGAGAAGAAATATGATATTCTTATTATTGGGGATGTGCATATCCCCGTTGAGGTAACATAGTGTTATTCGAAATTTCTCCGGTTCCATGTTATTCGGAATGAGTTTGTTAACAAGACTTGACCAACCTTGTTAGTGGATTCCTTTTGATGAGCATGAGATGGATGAAACTAGAAGGCACAACCTTCTGTACCCTCCTTTTAACTTCTGTTATTTAGTTGAAATAAAGCAAAAATAGTATTTTCCTGTCTGTTTTCTGAATTATCCGTGCAATATAAAAATACCCTGAAAATAAAAGTTCTCCAAATGCCCTACCAATTTAATATGATTTTTTCTGGAATATTTGAGAATATCTGGCACTGAGAACACAGCAGGGGAGCAAGCACCTGGCCACGAGGGTCCAGGGCGCGCCCCCTGCCTCGTGGGCCCATGGTGGCTCCCCTCCACTTATTCCTGCACCCACACACTTCTTCTTCCTCCAAAAAATCACCATCCAGCTCAAGCACGAGTTCTAGCTCATTTTACTGCGATTATCGATCTCCTTGCTCAAAGCACCTCTCACAAAACTACTTTAGGGGATTGTTCCTTGGTATGTGACTCCTCCATTGGTCCAATTAGTTTTTGTTCTAGTGCTTTATTCATTGCAAATTTGTGCTGCCTAGGTGACCATGTTCTTGAGCTTGCATGTCAAATTTATATGGTTCTAAGTAGTTCTAATGCATGATATAGGCTTTAGGCACTTGTAGGAGTAGTTGCTATCAATTTTGTTGAGCTTGGTTCACTTTTATTTGAAGTTACTAAAAATTTCAGAAATTTTTCAGAGGAAGAAATATGCTTAGGAAAATGTACCAAGGTGGTCCTTCAAGGAAGCAAGGACCTAGGCTCGCAATGCGTGATGCCGATGATGAGCCACCAAGGAACGCTCCAGTGCGGCCTTGTGAATGGCCTTCAGAAGACTTTATGGATCGAGCGGGAATCAAGGAAGAATTTAACGCATATTTGCGTAACGCTGATCTTGTGAGCTTCGAGGAGGAAAAGTGCCGTCAGTACCACTATCTCACTAGTTCATTTGTGAGGAGGTTTGAATTTTCATCTTCACGCAATTCTCAAACTGTCCTGTTTGATCTTTATGAAAAATCTTACACTATGGACTTAGAGGATTTTACCAATGCTTGCAAACTTCCACAATGGGGTAGTACTAGTGAACCTCGCAAATCTGAATTTAGAGATTTTCTTGCTAGTATAACTGTGGGTGAATCTAGAGACATAACACAAGCTACCATAGGGAGTATTCATTTTCCCGCTATACATTATTTTGCTCTCTTCATAGGTAGGTGCATCAATGGTAAGGATGAAGCATGTCACATGTGTGTCCCTGATCTCAGTATTCTTAGGAGTGCTGTGTTAGGAGATAAATCTTATAATTTGGGAGCTATTGTTGCACGTAGGTTGCATAATAATAAAATTAATGGAGATTTCTTTGGAGGAATTTATGCAACCCGTCTAGCTAATTTTCTTGAGGTACCTATACGTGAGTATGATGTTGAGCTGCCTAATGTTTATTTAGATTATAATGCCATGGTTCATCATCATTTTCTTGAGAGGAACGAGCAGCCCCTTCAGTATCGCTTAATCTTTGATAGACGTCGTGCTGTCCATATTACTCTCCCTGCTCCTGCCTTCTTTGATTATCAGGCAAAAGGAAGACATTTTATCACCAGAGAGGAGGCAGATGAGTACGAAAGGAGGGCGTAGGCAGCTCGCCGTCATGCTGCAGCTCAGGAGGCAATAGCCGCTGCATCTCAGTACGACCCTGGTTACAACTATGGATATCCTCCAGGCCATCCGTGGCAAT
The DNA here is from genome assembly GCF_018294505.1 of Triticum aestivum. Taxonomy (NCBI): domain Eukaryota; kingdom Viridiplantae; phylum Streptophyta; class Magnoliopsida; order Poales; family Poaceae; genus Triticum; species Triticum aestivum. Next base: position 47,939,442 of record NC_057802.1, read on the forward strand.
AAACCAACTTAGGCCAAAAGCCTAAGCTTGGGGGAGTACGTATTTCTCACCGACATTACATTTATGTTCACACACTCATTGCTAGTTGTCGGTGCTCATCCTCTTTCATTGTATTATCCATGTTAGTTTATTTTCCTTTTTCTTGCTTTCTTCTTGTGTGTTTAATAAACCTTAAGAAAAAACCAAAAAAATTAGTGTAGCTTTTAGTTAAGTTTATTTTTTTGCTGTAGTAGTAATAATTAAAAATAAAACCCAAAAAGATTTCCCGTTCTTCTTTTGCTTGTTGGGAGCTTTCCCGTGTAAATAGTTTTATTTCTTTTCTTTTCTTTGGGGGTCGATAGGAGAAGACCATATTTAAATTGTTGAAGTGGCTCTTATATGCATTATTGTTGATTTAACCAAGAGCCCATATTGCCTTGTCTTCTCCTGTTTATTGAATGCTCGCAGATTCCAGCTTAGTCCAATGCACGTGCACTCTTATTATTTTCACATCGTTCAGTCGTGCAAGTGAAAGGCAATAATGACGATATATGATGGACTGATTGAGATGAGAGAAGCTGGTATGAACTCGACCTCTCTTGTTTTTGTAAATATGATTAGTTCATCGTTCCCGATTCAGCCTATTATGAATAAACATGTTTGCAATGACAATGAGAGATTATAGTTGCTCGTGCCATGCTTGATTAGCTATGAGTCATAATGGTTTACCTTGCGTGCCAACATGCTATTAAAATGGTTGTGATGTGGTATGATGGGGTGGTATCCTCCATTGAATTATTTAAGTGACTCGACTTGGCACATGTTCACACATGTAGTTGAAACAAATCAACATAGCCTTCACGATATTTATGTTCATGGTGGATTATATCCTATTCATGCTTGTACTCAATGTTTATTAATTTTAATGCATGTTCATGACTGTTGTCGCTCTCTAGTTGGTCGCTTCCCAGTCTTTTTCTAGCCTTCACTTGTACTAAGTGGGAATACTGCTTGTGCATCCAATCCCTTAAACCCCAAAGTTATGCCATATGAGTCCACTATACCTTCCTATATGCGGTATCTACCTGCCGTTCCAAGTAAATTTGTATGTGCCAAACTCTAAACCTTCAAATGAAATTCTGTTTTGTATGCTCGAATAGCTCATGTATCAACTAGGGCTGTCCGTATCTTCCATGTTAGGCGGGTTATTCTCAAGAGGAGTGGACTCCACTCCTCACTCACGAGAAAATGGCTGGTCACCGGGATGCCCAGTCCCATGCTTTATGCAAATCAAATCAAAATAATTGCAAACAAAACTCCCCCGGGACTGTTGTTAGTTGGAGGCACTCGTTGTTTCGAGCAAGCCATGGATTGATGCTTGTTGGTGGAGGGGGAGTATAATCTTTACCATTCTGTTTGGGAACCGCCTATAATGTGTGTAGCATGGAAGATATCGCCATCTCTTGGTTGTTATGTTGACAATGAAAGTATGCCGCTCAAAATATTATTTATCTCTATTTCAAAACCGAGCTCTGGCACCTCTACAAATCCCTGCTTCCCTCTGCGAAGGGTCTATCTATTTACTTTCATGTTGAGTCATCACCCTCTTATTAAAAGCACCAGCTGGAGAGCACCGCTGTCATTTGCATTCATTACTATTAATTTATATTGGGTATGACTATGACTGGATCTCTTTTACCATGAATTACAATGTCTAGTCAGTCCTTGATCTTTAAAGGTGCTCTGCATTTATGTTTTGCGGTCTCAGAAAGGGCTAGCGAGATACCATCTTGTTATATCATATTATGATTGTTTTGAGAAAGTGTTGTCATCCGAGATTTATTATTATTGCTCGCTAGTTGATTATGCCATTGATATGAGTAAACATGAGACCTAAGAGTTATTGTGAATGTGGTTAGTCATAATCTTTGCTGAAAACTTGAATGCTGGCTTTACATATTTACAACAACAAGAGCAAACAGAGTTTGTAAAAGTTTTTCTTTATCACTTTCAGTTTATCAACTGAATTGCTTGAGGACAAGCAAAGGTTTAAGCTTGGGGGAGTTGATACGTCTCCGTCGTATCTACTTTTCCAAACACTTTTGCCCTTGTTTTGGACTCTAACTTGCATGATTTGAATGGAACTAACCCGGACTGACGCTGTTTTCAGCAGACTTTCCATGGTGTTATTTATGTGCAGAAACAAAAGTTCTTGGAATGATCTGAAACTCCACGGAACATATTTTCGGAAAATATTAAAAATACTGGAAGAAGAATCCACGCCAGGGGGGCCCTCCACCTGTCCACGAGGGTGGAGGGCGCGCCCCCTGCCTCATGGGCCCCCTGTTGCTCCACCGACCTCAACTCCAACTCCATATATTCGTGTCCGGGGAGAAAAAATCAGAGAGAAGGATTCATCACGTTTTACGATATGGAGCCGCCGCCAAGCCCTAAAACCTCTCGGGAGGGCTGATCCGGAGTCCGTTCAGGGCTCCGGAGAGGGGAATCCGTCGCCGTCGTCATCATTAACCATCCTCCATCACCAATTTCATGATGCTCACCGCCGTGCGTGAGTAATTCCATCGTAGGCTTGCTGGACGGTGATGGGTTGGATGAGATCTATCATGTAATCGAGTTAGTTTTGTTAGGGTTTGATCCCTAGTATCCACTATGTTCTGAGATTGATGTTGCTATGACTTTGCTATGCTTAATGCTTGTCACTAGGGCCCGAGTGCCATGATTTCAGATCTGAACCTATTATGTTTTCATGAATATATGTGAGTTCTTGATCCTATCTTGCAAGTCTATAGTCACCTACTATGTGTTATGATCCGGCAACCCGAAGTGACAATAATCGGGACCACTCCCGGTGATGACCATAGTTTGAGGAGTTCATGTATTCACTATGTGTTAATGCTTTGGTCCGGTACTCTATTAAAAGGAGGCCTTAATATCCCTTAGTTTCCATTAGGACCCCGCTGCCACGGGAGGGTAGGACAAAAGATGTCATGCAAGTTCTTTTCCATAAGCACGTATGACTATATTCGGAATACATGCCTACATTACATTGATGAATTGGAGCTAGTTCTGTGTCACCCTATGTTATGATTGTTACATGATGAACCGCATCCGGCATAATTCTCCATGACCGATCCAATGCCTACGAGCTTTTCACATATTGTTTTTCGCTTATTTACTTTTCCGTTGCTACTGTTACAATCACTACAAAACCCAAAAATATTACTTTTGCTACCGTTACCGTTACTTCCATATTACTTTGCTACTAAATACTTTGCTGCAGATACTAAGTTATCCTGGTGTGGTTGAATTGACAACTCAACTGCTAATACTTGAGAATATTCTTTGGCTCCCCTTGTGTCGAATCTATAAATTTGGGTTGAATACTCTACCCTCGAAAACTGTTGCGATCCCCTATACTTGTGGGTTATCAAGAGCGTAGCTGGCAGGACCTTCATACTGAAGGAAATATGCCCTAGAGGCAATAATAAAGTATTATTTATTTCCTTATATCATGATAAATGTTTATTATTCATGCTAGAATTGTATTAACCGGAAACATAATACATGTGTGAATACATAGACAAACAGTATGTCACTAGTATGCCTCTACTTGACTAGCTCGTTAATCAAAGATGGTTATGTCTCCTAGCCATAGACATGAGTTGTCATTTGATTAACGGGATCACCTCATTAGGAGAATGACGTGATTGACTTGACCCATTCCGTTAGCTTAGCACCCGATCGTTTAGTATGTTGCTATTGCTTTCTTCATGACTTATACATGTTCCTATGACTATGAGATTATGCAACTCCCGTTTACCGGAGGAACACTTTGTGTGCTACCAAACGTCACAACGCAAATGGGTGATTATAAAGGTGCTCTACAGGTGGCTCCAAAGGTACTTGTTGGGTTGGCGTATTTCGAGATTAGGATTTGTCACTCCGATTGTCGGAGAGGTATCTCTGGGCCCACTCGATAATGCACATCACTATAAGCCTTGCAAGCATTGTGACTAATGAGTTGGTTGCGGGATGATGTATTACGGAACGAGTAAAGAGACTTGCCGGTAACGAGATTGAACTATGTATCGAGATATCGACGATCGAATCTCGGGCAAGTAACATACCGATGACAAAGGGAACAACATATGTTGTTATGCGGTCTGACCGATAAAGATCTTCGTAGAATATGTGGGAACCAATATGAGCATCCAGGTTCCGCTATTGGTTATTGACCGGAGAGGTGTCTCGGTCATGTCTACATAGTTCTCGAACCCGTAGGATCCGCATGCTTAGAGTTATGATGACAGTTATATTATGAGTTTATATGTTTTGATGTACCGAAGGTTGTTCGGAGTCCCGGATGTGATCACGGACAAGACGAGGAGTCTCGAAATGGTCGAGACATAAAGATTGATATATTGGACGACTATATTCAGACACCAGAAGTGTTCCGGAGAAGCTTCGGATAAAACCGGAGTGCCGGAGGGGTTACCGGAACCCCCCGGGGAAGTATTGGGCCTTAGTGGGCCTTGAGGGGAGAGAGAGGGCAGCAGCCAGGAGGTGGCGCGCCCCCTCCCATGAGGAGTCCGAATTGGACTAGGGGAGGGGGGCGCGGCCCCTCTTTCCCTCTCCCTCTCCCTCTCTTTCCTTCCCCCCCTCTCTTCCTAGTTGGACTAGGAAAGGGGAGTCCTACTCCTACTAGGAGGAGGACTCCCTCCTCTCCTTGGCGTGCCTAGGGCAGCCGACCTCCCCCTTGCTCCTTTATATACGGGGGCAGGGGGCACCTCTCTACACACTTGATATACGATATTTTAGCGGTGTGCGGTGCCCCCCTCCACCATATTACACCTCGATAATACTGTTGCGGAGCTTAGGCGAAGCCCTGCATCGGAGGAACATCAACATCGTCACCACGCCGTCGTGCTGACGAAACTCTCCCTCAACACTCGGCTGGATCGGAGTTCGAGGGACGTCATCGAGCTGAACGTGTGCTGAACTCGGAGGTGCCGTGCGTTCGGTACTTGATTGGTCGGATCGTGAAGACGTACGACTACATCAACCGCGTTGTGATAACGCTTCCGCTGTCGGTCTACGAGGGTACGTGGACAACACTCTCCCTTCTCGTTGCTATGCATCACCATGATCTTGCGTGTACGTAGGAAAATTTTGAAATTACTACGTTCCCCAACATTGGCATCCGAGCCTGGTTTTATGCGTTGATGCTATGCACGAGTAGAACACAAGTGAGTTGTGGGCGATATAAGTCATACTGCTTACCAGCATGTCATAGTTTGGTTCAGAGGTATTGTGAGATGAAGCGGCCCGGACCGACATTACGCGTACGCTTACGCGAGACTGGTTTCACCGTTGCGAGCACTCGTTGCTTAAAGGTGACTGGCGGGTGTCTGTCTCTCTCACTTTAGTTGAACCGAGTGTGGCTACGCCCGGTCCTTGCGAAGGTTAAAAAACACCAACTTGACAAACTATCGTTGTGGTTTTGATGCGTAGGTAAGAGCGGTTCTTGCTAAGCCCGTAGCAGCCACGTAAAACTTGCAACAACAAAGTAGAGGACGTCTAACTTGTTTTTGCAGGGCATGTTGTGATGTGATATGGTCAAGACATGATGCTATATTTTATTGTATGAGATGATCATGTTTTGTAACCGAGTTATCGGCAACTGGCAGGAGCCATATGGTTGTCGCTTTATTGTATGCAATGCAATCGCCATGTAATTGTTTTACTTTATCACTAAGCGGTAGCGATAGTCGTAAAAGCAATAAGTTGGCGAGACGACAACGATACTACGATGGAGATCAAGGTGTCGCGCCAGTGACGATGGTGATCATGACGGTGCTTCAGAGATGGAGATCACGAGCACGGTGCTTCGGAGATGGAGATCACAAGCACAAGATGATGATGACCATATCATATCACTTATATTGATTGCATGTGATGTTAATCTTTTATGCTTCTTATCTTGCTTTGATTGACGGTAGCATTATAAGATGATCTCTCACTAAAATTTCAAGATAAAAGTGTTCTCCCTGAGTATGCACCGTTGCGAAAGTTCTTCGTGCTGAGACACCACGTGATGATCGGGTGTGATAGGCTCTACATTCAAATACAACGGGTGCAAAACAGTTGCACACGCGGAATACTCAGGTTAAACTTGACGAGCCTAGCATATGCAGATATGGCCTCGGAACACGGAGACCGAAAGGTCGAGCGTGAATCATATAGTAGATATGATCAACATAGTGATGTTCACCATTGAAACTACTCCATCTCACGTGATGATCGGACATGGTTTAGTTGATTTGGATCACGTAATCACTTAGATGGTTAGAGGGATGTCTATCTAAGTGGGAGTTCTTAAGTAATATGATTAATTGAACTCAAATTTATCATGAACTTAGTACCTGATAGTATCTTGCTTGTCTATGTTAATTGTAGATAAATGGCTCGTGCTGTTGTTCCGTTGAATTTTAATGCGTTCCTTGAGAAAGCTAAGTTGAAAGATGATGGTAGCAATTACACGGACTGGGTCCGTAACTTGAGGATTATCCTCATTGCTGCATAGAAGAATTACGTCCTAGAAGCACCGCTAGGTGCCAGGCCTCCTGCAAGGGCAACGCCAGAAGTTATGAACGTCTGGCAGAGCAAAGCTGATGACTACTCAATAGTTCAGTGTGCCATGCTTTACGGCTTAGAACCGGGTCTTCAACGACGTTTTGAACGACATGGAGCATATGAGATGTTCCAGGAGTTGAAGTTAATATTTCAAGCAAATGCCCGGATTGAGAGATATGAAGTCTCCAATAAGTTCTACAGCTGCAAGATGGAAGAGAATAGTTCTGTCAGTGAGCATATACTCAAAATGTCTGGATATAATAATCACTTGATTCAATTGGGAGTTAATCTTCCGGATGATAGCGTCATTGACAGAATTCTTCAATCACTGCCACCAAGCTACAAGAGCTTCGTGATGAACTATAACATGCAAGGGATGAATAAGACAATTCCCAAGCTCTTCGCAATGCTAAAGGCAGCGGAGGTAGAAATCAAAAAGGAGCATCAAGTGTTGATGGTCAGTAAAACCACTAGTTTCAAGAAAAAGGGCAAAGGGAAGAAGAAGGGGAACTTCAAGAAAAACAACAAGCAAGTTGCTGTTCAGGAGAAGAAACCCAAGTCTGGACCTAAGCCTGAAACTGAGTGCTTCTACTGCAAGCAGACTGGTCACTGGAAGCGGAACTGCCCCAAGTATTTGGCGGAAAAGAAGGATGGCAAGGTTAACAAAGGTATATGTGATATACATGTTATTGATGTGTACCTTACTAATACTCGCAGTAGCACCTGGGTATTTGATACTGGTTCTGTTGCTAATATTTGCAACTCGAAACAGGGGCTACGGATTAAGCGAAGATTGGCTAAGGACGAGGTGACGATGCACGTGGGAAATGGTTCCAAAGTCGATGTGATCGCCGTCGGCACGCTACCTCTACATCTACCTTCGGGATTAGTTTTAGACCTAAATAATTGTTATTTGGTGCCAGCGTTGAGCATGAACTTTATATCTGGATCTTGTTTAATGCGAGACGGTTATTCATTTAAATCAGAGAATAATGGTTGTTCTATTTATATGAATAATATCTTTTATGGTCATGCACCCTTGAAGAGTGGTCTATTTTTAATGAATCTCGATAGTAGTGATACACATATTCATAATGTTGAAGCCAAAAGATGCAGAGTTGATAATGACAGTGCAACTTATTTGTGGCACTGCCGTTTAGGTCATATCGGTGTAAAGCGCATGAAGAAACTCCATACTGATGGACTTTTGGAATCACTTGATTATGAATCACTTGGTACTTGCGAACCGTGCCTCATGGGCAAGATGACTAAAACACCGTTCTCCGGAACTATGGAGAGAGCAACAGATTTGTTGGAAATCATACATACAGATGTATGAGGTCTGATGAATATTGAGGCTCGTGGCGGATATCGTTATTTTCTCACCTTCACAGATGATTTAAGCAGATATGGGTATATCTACTTAATGAAACATAAATCTGAAACATTTGAAAAGTTCAAAGAATTTCAGAGTGAAGTTGAAAATCATCGTAACAAGAAAATAAAATTCCTACGATCTGATCGTGGAGGAGAATATTTGAGTTATGAGTTTGGCCTACATTTGAAACAATGCGGAATAGTTTCGCAACTCACGCCACCCGGAACACCACAGCGTAATGGTGTGTCCGAACGTCGTAATCGTACTTTATTAGATATGGTGCGATCTATGATGTCTCTTACTGATTTATCGCTATCGTTTCGGGGTTATGCTTTAGAGACGGCTGCATTCACTCTAAATAGAACACCATCGAAATGCGTTGAGACGACGCCTTATGAGCTATGGTTTGGCAAGAAACCAAAGTTGTCGTATCTTAAAGTTTGGGGTTGCGATGCTTATGTGAAGAAACTTCAACCTGATAAGCTCGAACCTAAATCGGAGAAATGTGTCTTCATAGGATACCCAAAGGAGACTGTTGGGTACACCTTCTATCACAGATCCGAAGGCAAGATATTCGTTGCTAAGAATGGATCCTTTCTAGAGAAGGAGTTTCTCTCGAAAGAAGTGAGTGGGGGGAAAGTAGAACTTGATGAGGTAACTGTACATGCTCCCTTATTGGAAAGTAGATCATCACAGAAATCAGTTTCTGCGACACCTACACCAATTAGAGAGGAAGTTAATGATAATGATCATGAAACTTCAGATCAAGTTATTACTGAACCTCGTAGGTCAACTAGATCAAGATCCGCACTAGAGTGGTACGGTAATCCTGTTCTAGAGGTTATGTTACTAGACCATGACGAACCTACAAACTATGAAGAAGCGATGGTGAGCCTAGATTCCGCAAAATGGCTTGAAGCCATGAAATCCGAGATGGGATCCATGTATGAGAACAAAGTATGGACTTTGGTTGACTTGCCCGATGGTCGGCAAGCCATTGAAAATAAATGGATCTTCAAAAAGAAGACTGACGCTGATGGTAATGTTACTGTCTATAAAGCTCGACTTGTTGCGAAAGGTTTTCGACAAGTTCAAGGGATTGACTATGATGAGACCTTCTCACCCGTAGCGATGCTTAAGTCTGTCCGAATCATGTTAGCAATTGCCGCATTTTATGATTATGAAATTTGGCAAATGGATGTCAAAACTGCATTCCTGAATGGATTTCTGGAAGAAGAGTTGTATATGATGCAACCGGAAGGTTTTGTCGATCCAAAGGGAGCTAACAAAGTGTGCAAGCTCCAGCGATCCATTTATGGACTAGTGCAAGCCTCTCAGAGTTGGAATAAATGCTTTGATAATGATATAGCCGATCGGGCTAGGAATGACTTGAAGGGTTATTAAATCATAAGCAACGAAAATTACTTAGAGTTATTGAATCAGAGTGCAGAATCGATTCACTTAACGGTGTTCTCGAGTGACTAATAACTTAGAACCCGAGGGAAATTGGAATTGGCGAGAATAATGGTGGACGAAGAACTCATAAGAAGTTATGTAGTTCCGTGGTATTCTTGAGATACTAGAGTGCAATGCTCGACGGTAGATCAAAGTAAGGGTTGGACAGGTGCAAGGATCTGCAGAAGACAAGTACTTCAACTTGTCTGAGAAATGGTATTTAAAAGGAGAACATGGCCGGAACAACGATTGCCAAATGCCAGATCCCAGATATAAGATAAACTTATACCAAGGAAATATTTATTTGAAGAGAAGCTTTAATGATACGATCTACATCGTTTCCATGGGCATGAACACAAAGTTCAAGGTCGACTCCCACTTCTCCAATGTGAGACCGTTCATTCACTGCTCTAATAAAAATGATTTCAGTGTGAAACCCTACTTGGTGAGGTACCAGAAGAGTATGACTCGTGAAAACCTTCGGGTTCATACAGATTAAGGAAGGCACAGGTCCAACCCATCAGGTCATTTTAGAACATATACCATGGACTTTAGGATCAATTAACACATGCTCGAAGCAGAGCATGGTTGACAAAGGCATATGATATAACTTGCCAAAGGCAGAAGACACAATTTACCAAAGGCATTATGTATCAGGGGAGAAACTCTCAAGGTTATTGGATATGAAGGACACTGTCGGATAATAACCAAGCAATTGGTCTCGCGGACCACAAGGAACCTGATGTGAGTATCGACACTCACTCAGAAGGAAAAAGAATGCAAAGATATCGGATTATAGAAACAACTAACCAATTCAAGCTCAAATGCAAAGGAATTATATTTTCCAAGTCAAGGGATCAGAAGCAAACGCTTTGATAAATGATGGATAAGTTGAATAGACATAGGGGCACAATCGACGACAATTTGATTGGGGGAGAACCAGCTCACGTTTCAAATGACGTCTGAGCCGGAAGGATGAATTCTAGGATCTGATTGAGGATTGCGAGCATTCGCAACAAATTGAATCAATGGACTCAAAATGGTAATGACAAGAGATGCCAATAAGATTACAAGACTTAAGATTAATCATAATGCAAGTAAGCAAGAATTTCAAGAGCAATAGGCTGCTCGGGATTTTCGGAAGTTCAAATAGTATTTCAAAGACTTTTGTGAATTAGTTGAATCAACTGGGGACGAGCGGATACTCGGTAAGTGCGAGAATTATCCGTAGGGGTATTCAGGTGACAAGGAACAGCAAGGCAGTAAGCTCAAAGGATTCTCAGAACAACAGAGAGAATTTCGGGGTATCTTGTAATAACAAGATCAACGGGGAAACATTGTATGAATGGCGAGTATACTTGGTTATCCATAGGAGTTTATCGATGGAAGGGAATTGCAAAAGCGATGAACACAAGTTCTCGGGTTATTAGCGGAGAGTATCTTCAGGGTCTTCACGTGCAGCAGACGATCATCAGTAATAAGGGGCTCTCCGGGTGAAAGTTATAACGAGATCCTAATGTTAGATTTAGCAAAATTCACTTAACCCGAATAGAAGAGAGATCAGAGTCCTAGAGTATAGACAAGGAGTAAAAGATCCTAATACCACCCAATGGCGACGTGGGCCCGTAAGCCACACATCCCTGTTAGTAAAAGCTTTTCAATGACTAGACTCGACTTCGGCCAAGGAGTTGGAAAGGGGGATTCCTACAGGCAGTTGGCTCTGATACCAACTTGTGACGCCCCTGTTTTGACCGTACACTAATCATGCACGCAAATGTGTACGATCAAGATCAGGGACTCACGGGAAGATATCACAACACAACTCTACAACATAAATAAGTCATACAAGCATCATAATACAAGCCAGGGGCCTCGAGGGCTCGAATACAAGTGCTCGATCATAGACGAGTCAGCGGAAGCAACAATATCTGAGTACAGACATAAGTTAAACAAGTTTGCCTTAAGAAGGCTAGCACAAACTGGGATACAGATCGAACGAGGCGCAGGCCTCCTGCCTGGGATCCTCCTAACTACTCCTGGTCGTCGTCAGCGGGCTGCACGTAGTAGTAGGCACCTCCAGTGTAGTAGGAGTCGTCGTCGACGGTGGCGTCTGGCTCCTGGGCTCCAGCATCTGGTTGCGACAACCAGGTAGAAAGGAAAGGGGGAAAAGAGGAAGGAAAGCAACCGTGAGTACTCATCCAAAGTACTCGCAAGCAAGGAGCTACACTACATATGCATGGGTATATGTGTAAAGGGGCATATCAGTGGACTGAACTGCAGAATGCCAGAATAAGAGGGGGATAGCTAGTCCTGTCGAAGACTACGCTTCTGGCCATCTCCATCTTGCAGCATGTAGAAGAGAGTAGATTGAAGTCCTCCAAGTAGCATCGCATAGCATAATCCTACCCGGCGATCCCCTCCTCGTCGCCCTGTTAGAGAGCGATCACCGGGTTGTATCTGGCACTTGGAAGGGTGTATTTTATTAAGTATCCGGTTCTAGTTGTCATAAGGTCAAGGTACAACTCCGGGTCGTCCTTTTACCGAGGGACACGACTATTCGAATAGATAAACTTCCCTGCAGGGGTGCACCACATAACCCAACACGCTCGATCCCATTTGGCCGGACACACTTTTCTGGGTCATGCCCGGCCTCGGAAGATCAACACGTCGCAGCCCCACCTAGGCTCAACAGAGAGGTCAACACGCCGGTCTAAATCCTATGCGCGCAGGGGTCTGGGCCCATCGCCCATTGCACACCTGCACGTTGCGTACGCGGTCGGAAGCAGACCTAGCCCCCTTAATACAAGCGCGAGCTTACGGTCCAATGCGGCGCGTGCCACTCAGTCGCTGACGTCAAAAAGAGCTTCGGCTGATACCACAACGTCGAGTGCCCATAACTGTTCCCGCATAGTTGGTTAGTGCGTATAGACCAAATGGCCAGACTCAGATCAAATACCAAGATCTCGTTAAGCGTGTTAAGTATCCGCGAACGCCGACCAGGGCCAGGCCCACCTCTCTCCTAGGTGGTCTCAACCTGCCCTGTCGCTCCGCCATAAAGTAACAGTCGGGGGCCGTCAGGAACCCAGGCCCACCTCTACCGGGATGGAGCCACCTGTCCTTTCAGCCCCCTCATCAGAATCACTTGCGGGTACTCAACGAGCCGACCCGACTTTAGTCACCACATGTGTCATGTATATAAAGTATATAGTATATACCCGTGATCACCTCCCGAAGCGATCACGGCCCAGTAGTATAGCATGGCAGACGGACAAGAGTGTAGGGCCACTGATGGAACACTAGCATCCTATACTAAGCAGTAGGATAGCAGGTAAAGGTAACAACAGTAGTAGCAAGGACAGGCTATGCATCAGGATAGGATTAACGGAAAGCAGTAACATGCTACACTACTCTAATGCAAGCAGTATAGAGAAGAATAGGCGATATCTGGTGATCAAGGGGGGGGGGGCTTGCCTGGTTGCTCTGGCAAGTAGGAGGGGTCGTCTTCGATGTAGTCGAACACACGAACATCGGCAGCGGTCTCGAAGTCTACCGGAAAGAAGTAACGGAGGGGGAACACAATAAATAACAGAGCAATCAAATGTAACACAAAGCAAGACGCGGCGATACGTTGTGCTAGGGGCGACCTAACGTAGGGATAGGTGATACCGGTGAAAGGGGAAACATCCGGGAAAATATCCCCGGTGTTTCGCGTTTTTGGGCAGATGAACCGGAGGTGAAATATTGCAGGTTCGCTATGCTAGGGACGCGTGGCTGGTGAACAGGTTGCGTATTCGGATTCGTCTCTTCGTTCTGAGCAACTTTCATGTACAAAGTATTTTCATCCGAGTTACAGATTATTTTATATGATTTTCTAAAGTTTACCATTTTTTTGAATTTATTATTAATTCGAATTAAAAACAGAATATACTTCTGTTACCTGGTACTATTCTAGCCACGATGTATGACAGTGGGGCCAGTGGGCATGGTTTGACCCAGTCAAAGATTAACTGGTCAATATATAAACAGTGTATGCGGGTCCAAATTGTCATTGACTTTAGTTTAACAAAATGTTAATTAACCGAGGTGGTCCCACACGTCATTCTCTATACACTAAGTAATCAACAATTTAATCCTAAGCTAAACTAATCTAACTAAGCAACGGCCGGCCTCACATCCAGTGGATGTGCAACGGCTGTGGTGCCATGGCCAGTAGGCATGGGCGCACAAGCCACGGCGGCCATTGTCATCAGTAACAGCAGCAAAAACGCATCAACAAGGTAGTGGCTATCATGAACATCAGTAGTAGAGCGGAGCAGACCGTTTGCGCCAGCAAGCAGCAAGCAGCAGCACTAGCGCAGCAGCAGTGGCGACAGGGAGCAGTAGAACAACGCAGCAGCAAGAAAAAAAGCAGGCGGGGACGCGGGAGCGCGGACGCCCGCGCAGGCGCAAGGGAGCAGCAGCGTGGGTGCGCGCATGGCGCAGCAAGGGCGTGGCCACCGGCAGGAGCGGCAAGCGCGTGCGCATACCCGGAAGCTCGAACGCGGCCATGGACGAGGACGACCGAGCTCGGGGACGCCTTCAAACGGCGACAAATCAAAGGGGAAAGGTGGGGAATCGGCAGAGGAGCTCACGTTGAGGCGGTGGGCGAGCTCGAGGAGGTCGGGGATGGTCGGGAGCAGCGGCATCTGGCGACGTACGACGGTGTACGCGAGGGAGACGACGGCGATGGCGGGCGAACGGGGCCTCCTAGCTCGACCCCTTGGTCAAGGGTGAAGAAGATGACGATGATGGAGCCCCTGGATGTATTCTCAGGCGCCGAGGAGGTCGTCGGCCGCGACGACGGTGATGGTCATGGCGGCTGCGGCGCGATGGGGAGGGGGTACTGTGAGGGAGAGAGAGCGAGGCGAGGGGACAGATGTGAGGATGCTAGGGTTCGCAGGGGGGTCGAGATGACCTTGTAGGACGTCGGCGCGTCGCTCGATGGCCGGCACGTGGCCGATCCGGCCATGGACGCCGCGGGCGCGTCCAGCGCGACCCCTGTGAACAGGAGGAGGTTGGAGAAAACCTCCTGGTGGGCTAGGCTAGCTACTGGCCCTTTGGGCTTTAAGTGTACAGTAGTTAGGTTTCCCCCATTTGTTTATTTTTCTGCTTTTATTTATTCTCTGATTTCTTTTATTCATCACAGTTTTGCACTTCCTTTAAATACCAATTGAATTTGATTCATCATGAAACTTGTCACTTAAATACTTCACAATATTTGGAATGACATACAAAGTTTGAGGTCAATTGGAACTGTATAAATATTTGCTTATTTCGAAAAGGCTATTTTATTTGCCATTGGACCACTTTATAAATTCCTAGGGCTTAATTGGTGGTTCAAATAAGGTTGGGTTCAACATGACAAATGATCAGGGGAATTATTGAACAATGTGAACATTTTAGTTTTAAAGTTTGAAAACTTTTACCGTTTGACTTTATTCCAAATTTGAATTTGAATCGTTTTTGAACCATCGGGAGATCGACAACAGTAATCCTGGTGACGTGGCATCATTAGCAGGGAATTACTATAGCATAACTATCGGGACGTCACAATTCTCCTCCACTACAAGAAATCTCGTCCCGAGATTTTAAGAGGTGGAGTAAGGGGAAAAGATTTGGTTATGAAATTCTAACGAATCTTCTCGGCCTTAGTTGCTCTTCTCGAAGAGGTCGATCCATTACATTGATGTCTTCATTTCTCTGCTTCAGGTCATCATGATGAAGTTGTCGTCCTTCCTTCAGGATCTTCACCGTACTTACGAAAGGATAAGAGGGGAAAACTCTATAAGGATGGATTCTATCGAGATTGAGCATCAGACGGTTAACTCAGCGGAAGAAGCATAAGTATCTCTCGAATTGAAACTTAAGAAGATATTAAGAGCAAAGTAAGAAGGTACCATGAGAAGTTTCAATCGGATAGGCAATCGTTCAATGTCTGAAACCAAGTGCGAAAGGGGTCCAGAGCAACGAGATAAAGTATTGCGTCTGTTACCAAAATAGATCACCAGGAAGGTGGCCCGTGAATTACTTACAAAGTCAAGCGCGAGGAATAACTTTGACAACATGGTGTACAGGAGAGTCAGGTTTCGATCCTGTTGAACTGTGGGCTATGGGCCCACCATGTGGGTTAATGTAAGAGGGGTAGTGACATCTTGCATGGTCATGATAGCAAGGCCTGTGAGAGGGTAGCCTGTGAGTTATGTCGGCAACAACGCCGGTACCAAGGGCGAGGGACGAAGAGAACCATTTTCCTGCTCGTTGAACGAGGCGGACCAATACGCAAAGTTCTCGTCCATCGGTGGTTACCAGAATGTCATCAACAATGGTAACAGGGTCTTACTGACAGAGTTGTACAACGAGGTGCTTACATAAGCAGGAAATTATTTCTGCTTAGATCATATAGTGCACAAGAAAGTTTAAACAAAACAATGGAAAGGAAAATGTGATTTCCAGATTAAACAGCCACGGAAAGGATAATGTGTTTAAACACATATTTCAGGGGTATAACCTTCCCAAGGACAAGCAGAGCATGATATCTGTGACAATATATAATGTAGAAAAACCTTTAGGTAAGGGGAGAGAAACTTCATGACATTACCCATACAGCGGTGTTTGGATAATTGAGCAAGAAACATTTAGCATTGGGCTTCAAATGTTCTTGTTGAAAATCGGAGTACCACAGACATGCTTCGAGATAGCATTGACATGGTCTTCAAGCAAAGGTTGGACTTGGATATACAAAGGATTCATCAGGAAGAACTTATAGAATAAGTCTTACAATTTCCTCATGGAAGAATGGTTAACCTTGCTAAGATGGAAACTATAACAATAGGTCCTCCGGCCAGGTGTGCTAGGCATGTCATCACCTTACCGGGCCATATAAAGACCAATGTTGTGACTCTTGGAAAATGTTCCAACCATCATATCTGACCGAGATTCAGATCTGATTGGTGTCAGGATACCTCAGACTCATGATGCCTAAGAAGGAACGGGTGCAGCACAATTTGACGAGATGACAATGTAAGATTCTCGAGAAATGAACTATGGAAGCGATTTCTGAACAACAGTTCATCATTGAGCCAAGGAGAGAATGACAGGGTGGCTGATGGACTCAGCAAAAATTCATCAAGAATTCCAAGAAGACGGATTTCCACAACTACGTGAACAAGGAGATAACATTTGTCATATCAAATGATATAATGATGTATGCTCGAGGAAAAACATACACAGTTAAACATTGGTTGAAAGGCGCACCCGAAATATGGGCTTAGGTAGAATGATCAATGTTAGAATGGTGATCCAATAACCAATGGTCTAAGAATGAAATATCGACCATTAACTTCAAAGCAATAGGGTTGCTAGAAGTTTTGAAGTCGCACATCATAGTTCGATTGTCGGTTTTCCGGTTAGAAATAACACGGGGACCAAGGAATGAACGGATATGGCAAAAGGTATCACCTGCATCAAGAATTCTTAAGAGGTGGTGAAATTCTCACGACATTCTTGACATAAAAGATGGTAATACTCCAAGGTAAAGAAGAACAAATGCTGGATAGCAAGGATCTCAAGGTATAACACAAAACACGAACAAGTTTGTGTTGGACGGAAGGCAATCGAGTGGTCGATGATAACACAAATCATCGAGGGCAAGGATGGTATTTCTCATCATGAATTCAATTGATATCCTTGAGGAGCTCGGAATGTTGATGATGATCATGACACATTTGTCGAGGGGTTTCATGAAGATATAATCGCTCATCGACGACATCAAGCAAAAGGAAGGATGGAGCGAAAAGTTATTGAAACCACGGATACCACACAAACTCGGAATCAAGCTTGTTGTTCAAGGCGAAATGATATGACGAGGAAAGTCGGCGTAAGCTTAGCTCATCGTCGAAAATTGTGCACAATTAAAAAGTTGCATGATAATGATATAGTCGATCGGGCTAGGAAAGACTTGAAGGGTTATTAAATCATAAGCAACGAAAATTACTTAGAGTTATTGAATCGAAGTGCGGAATCGATTCACTTAACGGTGTTCTCGAGTGACTAATAACTTAGAACCCGAGGGAAATTGGAATTGGCGAGAATAATAGTTGACGAAGAACTCATAAGAAGTTTGTAGTTCCGTGGTATTCTTGAGATACTAGAGTGCAATGCTCGACGGTAGATCAAAGTAAGGGTTGGACAGGTGCAAGGATCTGCAGAAGACAAGTACTTCAACTTGTCTGAGAAATGGTATTTAAAAGGAGAACATGGCCGGAACAACGATTGCCAAATGCCAGATCCCAGATATAAGATAAACTTATACCAAGGAAATATTTATTTGAAGAGAAGCTTTAATGATACGATCTACATCGTTTCCATGGGCATGAACACAAAGTTCAAGGTCGACTCCCACTTCTCCAATGTGAGACCGTTCATTCACTGCTCTAATAAAAATGATTTCAGTGTGAAACCCTACTTGGTGAGGTACCAGAAGAGTATGACTCGTGAAAACCTTCGGGTTCATACAGATTAAGGAAGGCACAGGTCCAACCCATCAGGTCATTTTAGAACATATACCATGGACTTTAGGATCAATTAACACATGCTCGAAGCAGAGCATGGTTGACAAAGGCATATGATATAACTTGCCAAAGGCAGAAGACACAATTTACCAAAGGCATTATGTATCAGGGGAGAAACTCTCAAGGTTATTGGATATGAAGGACACTGTCGGATAATAACCAAGCAATTGGTCTCGCGGACCACAAGGAACCTGATGTGAGTATCGACACTCACTCAGAAGGAAAAAGAATGCAAAGATATCGGATTATAGAAACAACTAACCAATTCAAGCTCAAATGCAAAGGAATTATATTTTCCAAGTCAAGGGATCAGAAGCAAACGCTTTGATAAATGATGGATAAGTTGAATAGACATAGGGGCACAATCGACGACAATTTGATTGGGGGAGAACCAGCTCACGTTTCAAATGACGTCTGAGCCGGAAGGATGAATTCTAGGATCTGATTGAGGATTGCGAGCATTCGCAACAAATTGAATCAATGGACTCAAAATGGTAATGACAAGAGATGCCAATAAGATTACAAGACTTAAGATTAATCATAATGCAAGTAAGCAAGAATTTCAAGAGCAATAGGCTGCTCGGGATTTTCGGAAGTTCAAATAGTATTTCAAAGACTTTTGTGAATTAGTTGAATCAACCGGGGACGAGCGGATACTCGGTAAGTGCGAGAATTATCCGTAGGGGTATTCAGGTGACAAGGAACAGCAAGGCAGTAAGCTCAAAGGATTCTCAGAACAACAGAGAGAATTTCGGGGTATCTTGTAATAACAAGATCAACGGGGAAACATTGTATGAATGGCGAGTATACTTGGTTATCCATAGGAGTTTATCGATGGAAGGGAATTGCAAAAGCGATGAACACAAGTTCTCGGGTTATTAGCGGAGAGTATCTTCAGGGTCTTCACGTGCAGCAGACGATCATCAGTAATAAGGGGCTCTCCGGGTGAAAGTTATAACGAGATCCTAATGTTAGATTTAGCAAAATTCACTTAACCCGAATAGAAGAGAGATCAGAGTCCTAGAGTATAGACAAGGAGTAAAAGATCCTAATACCACCCAATGGCGACGTGGGCCCGTAAGCCACACATCCCTGTTAGTAAAAGCTTTTCAATGACTAGACTCGACTTCGGCCAAGGAGTTGGAAAGGGGGATTCCTACAGGCAGTTGGCTCTGATACCAACTTGTGACGCCCCTGTTTTGACCGTACACTAATCATGCACGCAAATGTGTACGATCAAGATCAGGGACTCACGGGAAGATATCACAACACAACTCTACAACATAAATAAGTCATACAAGCATCATAATACAAGCCAGGGGCCTCGAGGGCTCGAATACAAGTGCTCGATCATAGACGAGTCAGCGGAAGCAACAATATCTGAGTACAGACATAAGTTAAACAAGTTTGCCTTAAGAAGGCTAGCACAAACTGGGATACAGATCGAACGAGGCGCAGGCCTCCTGCCTGGGATCCTCCTAACTACTCCTGGTCGTCGTCAGCGGGCTGCACGTAGTAGTAGGCACCTCCAGTGTAGTAGGAGTCGTCGTCGACGGTGGCGTCTGGCTCCTGGGCTCCAGCATCTGGTTGCGACAACCAGGTAGAAAGGAAAGGGGGAAAAGAGGAAGGAAAGCAACCGTGAGTACTCATCCAAAGTACTCGCAAGCAAGGAGCTACACTACATATGCATGGGTATATGTGTAAAGGGGCATATCAGTGGACTGAACTGCAGAATGCCAGAATAAGAGGGGGATAGCTAGTCCTGCCGAAGACTACGCTTCTGGCCATCTCCATCTTGCAGCATGTAGAAGAGAGTAGATTGAAGTCCTCCAAGTAGCATCGCATAGCATAATCCTACCCGGCGATCCCCTCCTCGTCGCCCTGTTAGAGAGCGATCACCGGGTTGTATCTGGCACTTGGAAGGGTGTATTTTATTAAGTATCCGGTTCTAGTTGTCATAAGGTCAAGGTACAACTCCGGGTCGTCCTTTTACCGAGGGACACGACTATTCGAATAGATAAACTTCCCTGCAGGGGTGCACCACATAACCCAACACGCTCGATCCCATTTGGCCGGACACACTTTTCTGGGTCATGCCCGGCCTCGGAAGATCAACACGTCGCAGCCCCACCTAGGCTCAACAGAGAGGTCAACACGCCGGTCTAAATCCTATGCGCGCAGGGGTCTGGGCCCATCGCCCATTGCACACCTGCACGTTGCGTACGCGGTCGGAAGCAGACCTAGCCCCCTTAATACAAGCGCGAGCTTACGGTCCAATGCGGCGCGTGCCACTCAGTCGCTGACGTCAAAAGGAGCTTCGGCTGATACCACGACGTCGAGTGCCCATAACTGTTCCCGCATAGTTGGTTAGTGCGTATAGACCAAATGGCCAGACTCAGATCAAATACCAAGATCTCGTTAAGCGTGTTAAGTATCCGCGAACGCCGACCAGGGCCAGGCCCACCTCTCTCCTAGGTGGTCTTAACCTGCCCTGTCGCTCCGCCATAAAGTAACAGTTGGGGGCCGTCAGGAACCCAGGCCCACCTCTACCGGGATGGAGCCACCTGTCCTTTCAGCCCCCTCATCAGAATCACTTGCGGGTACTCAACGAGCCGACCCGACTTTAGTCACCACATGTGTCATGTATATAAAGTATATAGTATATACCCGTGATCACCTCCCGAAGCGATCACGGCCCAGTAGTATAGCATGGCAGACGGACAAGAGTGTAGGGCCACTGATGGAACACTAGCATCCTATACTAAGCAGTAGGATAGCAGGTAAAGGTAACAACAGTAGTAGCAAGGACAGGCTATGCATCAGGATAGGATTAACGGAAAGCAGTAACATGCTACAGTACTCTAATGCAAGCAGTATAGAGAAGAATAGGCGATATCTGGTGATCAAGGGGGGGGGGGGCTTGCCTGGTTGCTCTGGCAAGTAGGAGGGGTCGTCTTCGATGTAGTCGAACACATGAACATCGGCAGCGGTCTTGAAGTCTACTGGAAAGAAGTAACGGAGGGGGAACACAATAAATAACAGAGCAATCAAATGTAACACAAAGCAAGACGCGGCGATACGTTATGCTAGGGGCGACCTAACGTAGGGATAGGTGATACCGGTGAAAGGGGAAACATCCGGGAAAATATCCCCGGTGTTTCGCGTTTTTGGACAGATGAACCGGAGGTGAAATGTTGCAGGTTCGCTATGCTAGGGATGCGTGGCTGGCGAACAGGTTGCGTATTCGGACTCGTCTCGTCGTTCTGAGCAACTTTCATGTACAAAGTATTTTCATCCGAGTTACGGATTATTTTATATGATTTTCTAAAGTTTACCATTTTTATGAATTTATTATTAATTCGAATTAAAAACAGAATATACTTCTGTTACCTGGTACTATTCTAGCCACGGTGTATGACAGTGGGGCCAGTGGGCATGGTTCGACCCAGTCAAAGATTAACTGGTCAATATATAAACAGTGTATGCGGGTCCAAATTGTCATTGACTTTAGTTTAACAAAATGTTAATTAACCGAGGTGGTCCCACATCTCATTCTCTATACACTAAGTAATCAACAATTTAATCCTAAGCTAAACTAACCTAACTAAGCAACGGCCGGCCTCACATCCAGTGGATGTGCAACGGCTGTGGTGCCATGGCCAGTAGGCATGGGCGCACAAGCCACGGGAGCCATTGTCATCAGTAACAGCTGCAAAAACGCATCAACAAGGCAGTGGCTATCATGAACATCAGTAGTAGAGCGGAGCAGACCCTTTGCGCCAGCAAGCAGCAAGCAGCAGCACTAGCGCAGCAGCAGTGGCGACAGGGAGCAGTAGAACAACGCAGCAGCAAGAAAAAACAGCAGGCGGGGACGCGGGAGCGCGGACGCCCGCGCAGGCGCAAGGGAGCAGCAGCGTGGGTGCGTGCATGGCGCAGCAAGGGCGCGGCCACCGGCAGGAGCGGCAAGCGCGTGCCCATACCCGGAAGCTCGAACGCGGCCATGGACGAGGACGACCGAGCTCGGGGACGACGGCAAACGGCGACAAATCAAAGGGGAAAGGTGGGGAATCGGCAGAGGAGCTCACGTTGAGGCGGTGGGCGAGCTCGAGGAGGTCGGGGATGGTCGGGAGCAGCGGCATCTGGCGACGGACGATGGTGTACGCGAGGGAGACGACGGCGATGGCGGGCGAACGGGGCCTCCTAGCTCGACCCCTTGGTCAAGGGTGAAGAAGATGACGATGATGGAGCCCCTGGATGTATTCTCAGGCGCCGAGGAGGTCGTCGGCCGCGACGACGGTGATGGTCATGGCGGCTGCGGCGCGATGGGGAGGGGGTACTGTGAGGGAGAGAGAGCGAGGCGAGGGGACAGATGTGAGGATGCTAGGGTTCGCAGGGGGGTCGAGATGACCTTGTAGGACATCGGCGCGTCGCTCGATGGCCGGCACGTGGCCGATCCGGCCATGGACGCCGCGGGCGCGTCCAGCGCGACCCCTGTGAACAGGAGGAGGTTGGAGAAAACCTCCTGGTGGGCTAGGCTAGCTACTGGCCCTTTGGGCTTTAAGTGTACAGTAGTTAGGTTTCCCCCATTTGTTTATTTTTCTGCTTTTATTTATTCTCTGATTTCTTTTATTCACCACAGTTTTTCACTTCCTTTAAATACCAATTGAATTTGATTCATCATGAAACTTGTCACTTAAATACTTCACAATATTTTGGAATGACATACAAAGTTTGAGGTCAATTGGAACTGTATAAATATTTGCTTATTTCGAAAAGGCTATTTTATTTGCCATTGGACCACTTTATAAATTCCTAGGGCTTAATTGGTGGTTCAAATAAGGTTGGGTTCAACATGACAAATGATCAGGGGAATTATTGAACAATGTGAACATTTTAGTTTTAAAGTTTGAAAACTTTTACCGTTTGACTTTATTCCAAATTTGAATTTGAATCGTTTTTGAACCATCGGGAGATCGACAACAGTAATCCTTGTGACATGGCATCATTAGCAGGGAATTACTATAGCATAACTATCCGGACGTCACATTGTGAGATTGAGTAAGACTCAATGCCCGACCACTGCAGAAGATAGAGAGAAGATGAAAGATGTTCCCTATGCTTCAGCCATAGGCTCTATCATGTATGCAATGCTGTGTACCAGACCTGATGTGTGCCTTGCTATAAGTTTAGCAGGGAGGTACCAAAGTAATCCAGGAGTGGATCACTGGACAGCGGTCAAGAACATCCTGAAATACCTGAAAAGGACTAAGGATATGTTTCTCGTTTATGGACGTGACAAAGAGCTCATCGTAAGTGGTTACGTTGATGCAAGCTTTGACACTGATCCGGACGATTCTAAATCGCAAAACGGATACGTATTTACATTGAACGGTGGAGCTGTCAGTTGGTGCAGTTCTAAGCAAAGTGTCGTGGCGGGATCTACGTGTGAAGCGGAGTACATAGCTGCTTCGGAAGCAGCAAATGAAGGAGTCTGGATGAAGGAGTTCATATCCGATCTAGGTGTCATACCTAGTGCATCGGGACCAATGAAAATCTTTTGTGACAATACTGGTGCAATTGCCTTAGCAAAGGAATCCAGATTTCACAAGAGAACCAAGCACATCAAAAGACGCTTCAATTCCATCCGGGATTTAGTCCAGGTGGGAGACATAGAAATTTGCAAGATACATACGGATCTGAATGTTGCAGACCCGTTGACTAAGCCTCTTCCACGAGCAAAACATGATCAGCACCAAGACTCCATGGGTGTAAGAATCATTACTGTGTAATCTAGACTATTGACTCTAGTGCAAGTGGGAGACTGAAGGAAATATGCCCTAGAGGCAATAATAAAGTATTATTTATTTCCTTATATCATGATAAATGTTTATTATTCACGCTAGAATTGTATTTAACCGGAAACATAATACATGTGTGAATACATAGACAAACAGTATGTCACTAGTATGCCTCTACTTGACTAGCTCGTTAATCAAAGATGGTTATGTTTCCTAGCCATAGACATGAGTTGTCATTTGATTAACGGGATCACCTCATTAGGAGAATGACGTGATTGACTTGACCCATTCCGTTAGCTTAGCACCCGATCGTTTAGTATGTTGCTATTGCTTTCTTCATGACTTATACATGTTCCTATGACTATGAGATTATGCAACTCCCGTTTACCGGAGGAACACTTTGTGTGCTACCAAACGTCACAACGTAAATGGGTGATTATAAAGGTGCTCTACAGGTGGCTCCAAAGGTACTTGTTGGGTTGGCGTATTTCGAGATTAGGATTTGTAACTCCGATTGTCGGAGAGGTATCTCTGGGCCCACTCGGTAATGCACATCACTATAAGCCTTGCAAGCATTGTGACTAATGAGTTGGTTGCGGGATGATGTATTACGGAACGAGTAAAGAGACTTGCCGGTAACGAGATTGAACTAGGTATCGAGATACCGACGATCGAATCTCGGGCAAGTAACATACCGATGACAAAGGGAACAACGTATGTTGTTATGCGGTCTGACCGATGAAGATCTTCGTAGAATATGTGGGAACCAATATGAGCATCCAGGTTCCTCTATTGGTTATTGACCGGAGAGGTGTCTCGGTCATGTCTACATAGTTCTCGAACCCGTAGGGTCCGCACGCTTAAAGTTACGATGACAGTTATATTATGAGTTTATATGTTTTGATGTACCGAAGGTTGTTCGGAGTCCCGGATGTGATCACGGACAAGATGAGGAGTCTCAAAATGGTCGAGACATAAAGATTGATATATTGGACGACTATATTTGGACACCGGAAGTGTTCCGGAGAAGTTTCGGATAAAACCGGAGTGCCGGAGGGGTTACCGGAACCCCCCGGGGAAGTATTGGGCCTTAGTGGGCCTTGAGGGGAGAGAGAGGGTAGCAGCCAGGAGGTGGCGCGCCCCCTCCCATGAGGAGTCCGAATTGGACTAGGGGAGGGGGGCGCGGCCCCTCTTTCCCTCTCCCTCTCCCTCTCTTTCCTTCCCCCCTCTCTTCCTAGTTGGACTAGGAAAGGGGAGTCCTACTCCTACTAGGAGGAGGACTCCCCCCTCTCCTTGGCGCACCTAGGGCAGCCGGCATCCCCCTTGCTCCTTTATATACGGGGGCCGGGGGGCACCTCTCTACACACTTGATATACGATATTTTAGCCGTGTGCGGTGCCCCCCTCCACCATATTACACCTCTATAATACCGTTGCGGAGCTTAGGCGAAGCCCTGCGTCGGAGGAACATCAACATCGTCACCACGCCGTCGTGCTGATGAAACTCTCCCTCAACACTCGGCTGGATCGGAGTTCGAGGGACGTCATCGAGCTGGACGTGTGCTGAACTCGGAGGTGCCGTGCGTTCGGTACTTGATCGGTCGGATCGTGAAGACGTACGACTACATCAACCGCGTTGTGATAACGCTTCCGCTGTCGGTCTACGAGGGTACGTGGACAACACTCTCCCCTCTCGTTGCTATGCATCACCATGATCTTGCGTGTGCGTAGGAAAATTTTGAAATTACTACGTTCCCCAACACATACTGCTTTGGATGCATGCCGTATTTTTCGTGCACACGTTGCTGGTCCTCCCGTGCCTCCAGTGTATTTTTTGTCTTCCCATACACACCCATGAAGCCTAGCAGGTTCACGCAAAGATTTTTTGTCATGTGCATCACGTCGATTGCAGAGCAGACCTCTAGGTCTTTCCAATAGGGTAGGTCCCAAAATATAGATTTCGTCTTCCACATGGGTGTGCGTCCCTCAGCGTCATTCGGAACAGATTGTCCGCCAAGATCCTTTCCAAAGATTACTTGTAAATCCTTGACCATACAAGTATGTGATCACCAGTACGGAGGGCGGGCTCTTCCGGTGATCTGCCTCACCTTTGAAATGCTTGCCTTTCTTTCGACATTGATGGTTGGTCGGAAGAAATCGACGATGTCCCAGGTCCCACATTTTTCCAAATATATACTTTCAGTGTCATCTAAACAGTGTGTGCATGCGTGGTATCCCTTGTTTGTCTGTCCTGAATGGTTACTGGGAGCATGCCAATCATTGATGGTTACAAACAGCAACACATGTAGGTCAAATTCCTCCTATCTGTGCTCATCCCACGCACGTACACCTTTTCCATTCCACAGCTGTAAAAGTTCTTCAACTAATGGCCTTAGGTACACATCAATGTCGTTGCCGGGTTTCTTATGGCCTTGGAGGAGGACTCACATCATAATGAACTTCTGCTTCATGCACAACCAAGGAGGAAGGTTATAGATACATAGAGTCACGGGCCAGGTGCTATGATTGCTGCTCTGCTCCCCAAAAGGATTAATGCGATCTGCGCATAAACCAAACCATACGTTCCTTGCGTCACCTGCAAAGTCCCCCCACCTTCTCTCGATTTTTCTCCACCGCGACCCATCAGCGGGTGCTCTCAACTTCCCGTCTTTCTTACGGTCTTCTTTGTGCCATTGCATCAACTTGGCATGCTCTTTGTTTTTGAACAGACGTTTCAACCATGGTATTATAGGAGCATACCACATCACCTTGGCAGGAACCCTCTTCCTGGGGCGCTCACCCTCAACATCACCAGGGTCATCTCGTCTGATCTTATACCGCAATGCACCGCATACCGGGCATGCGTTCAAATCCCCGTACTCACCGCGGTAGAGGATGCAGTCATTAGGGCATGCATGTTCTTCTGCACCTCCAATCCTAGAGGGCATAGAACCTTCTTTGCTTCGTACGTAATATCGGGCAATTCGTTATCCTTTGGAAGCTTCTTCTTCATTATTTCAGTAGCTTCCCAAATCCATTGTCAGATACACCATTGTCTGCCTTCCATTGCAGCAATTCCAGTGTGGTACCGAGCTTTTTGTTGTCATCTTTGCAATTTGGGTACAACCCTTTTTTGTGATCCTCTAACATGCGATCGAACTTCAACGTCGCCCTTTCAATTTGGCATTCTCTGTTTGCAACAACAATGACCCGACTAAGGTCATCATCGGGCACATCGTCTGGTTCCTCTTGATCTTCAGCTCCCCCCGTTGCAGTATCACCGTATTCAGGGGGATAGTTGTCATCATCCTCTTCTTCTTTGTTATCTTCCATCATAACCCCTCTTTCTCCGTGATTGGTACAAACATTATAGTGTGGCATGAAACCCTTCTCAAGCAGGTGGATGTGAAGGGTTTTCGAGTGAGAGTAATCTTTCGTATTCCCACAGACAGGGCATGGACAATACATAGAACCATTCTGCTTGTTTGCCTCAGCCACTTTGAGAAAATTATGCATGCCATCAATGTACTCGGAGGTGCATCTGTCATCGTACATCCATTGTCGGTTCATCTGCGTGCATTATATAATTATGTGTATCAAAAACCATTACAGAACATCATGAATAGAGAAGTGACCAAATTAATACAAGTTCATCATCACATTAAAACCAAAGTACAGTAGTGATCAAATGTTATTACTTAAAAAATAAATACATAAAGTTCATACATAGTTCTCATTGAAAAACATATAGCTCTCTATAGCATCTAATTAAAACATACATTGAAACTAACATACAACTATGTAAACATTTAAATGCAACAACAAATGCGATCATAATCGCAACTAAGGTAACAATTGATCCAACGGCATAATGATACCAAGCTTCATTATGAATGGCATGTTTTTTAAATCTTTCTAATCTTCAAGCGCATTGCATCCATCTTGATCTTGTGATCATCGACGACATCCGCAACATGCAACTCCAATTCCATCTTCTCCCCCTCAATTCTTTTCAATTTTTTCTTCAAGTAATTGTTTTCTTTTTAACTAAATTTAACCTCTCGACAAGAGGATCGGTTGAAATTTCCGGTTCACATACCTCCTAGATAAAAACATCTATGTCATGTTGGTCGGCATAATTGTCATAAACACTAAATGAAACAAATAATAATAAAAGATAATATACCACATCTGTATCATAGACAGGACGAGGGCCGACGGGGGCGGATACCAAAACCATGGCACTATACAATAACAAACAATAATAAAAGTAAGAAAATTATACAAGTATCTATCTAAATCATACAAGTAAGAATATTTTTCTTTTAAAAAGAAGATAAGAACAAGAGGCTCACCACGGTGGTGCCGGTGACGAGATCGGAGCGGGCGATCGACGACGGTGAGGACGGGGACGGGACGGAATGGACCGCCAAACCTAGACAAATCTTGAGGAAAATGGAGCTTTGAGAGGACAAAGCTTAAGTGTGGCTCGGGCATTTCATCAAACACCTCATGTGCATGCATAGAAGGGAGAACAGAGCAGCGCATGCACACACCTCCCACACGACCAAAAAATAGTGGAGAGGGTGGGCAGGGGCGAGGGTATATATAGGCATCTCTTTTGTCCCAGTTGGTGGCTAGAACCGGGACAGTAGCCTGCTCTTTGGTCGCGGTTCCAGCCTCCAACCGGGACTAAAGGGGCTGCGCCAGGAGTGAGGCCCTTTGGTCCCGGTTCGGGTTTGGAACCAGGACCAAAGGGGTCAGACGAACCGGGACGTATGGCCCCCGAGGACCGGCCGGCGCCCTGGCCACACGAACCAGGACTGATGCACCCATTGGTCCCGGTTCGTAAGAGAACCGGGATTAATGTTCTTATCTGGACTGGACCAAAGCCCTGTTTTTTACTAGTGGGGTGTTGAGCTGGTGTGGCTATGCCTTCACCAATTGTATCCGGCCTTGGGTGTGTTGTGTGGTGATGTGGTGTGGTGTTGAGTGATTTTCATTGATTGTAATCGGTGATGGTTGCTTTATAATATAAAGCGAGAGAAACCCTTTTTCGGTAATAGTGAAAGTTGGAGTTGATCGGGTGGTCTGTGCTTTTTACTCCTCACATTGAGGTTTTGCTAATAGTGAAAGCTAGAGTTGACCGAGTTGTACATGGTTTGCTAATAGTGAGGTTTTCCATGCACAATTGTTTTCTCTTTTCTTGTGGCTCTTATTTTGTTGTTTATATTCCTACCGGCTGAAGCTACTATGAAAGTTCACTACTGTATAAGTTCAGGGTTGTATTAATTGAGCATATTTGCCGTGTGTGACGCCCCCAATTCAATCGTACACTAATCATGCACGCAAACATGTACGATCAAGATCAGGGACTCACGGGAAGATATCACAACACAACTCTAAAAACATAAATAAGTCGTACAAGCATCATAATACAAGCCAGGGGCCTCGAGGGCTCGAATACAATTGCACGATCATAGACGAGTCAGCGGAAGCAACAATATCTGAGTACAGACATGAGTTAAACAAGTTTGCCTTAAGAAGGCTAGCACAAAAGTAGCAACGATCGAAAAGGCAAGGCCTCCTGCCTGGGACCTCCTAACTACTCCTGGTCGTCGTCAGTGGGCTGCACATAGTAGTAGGCACCTCCGGTGTAGTAGGAGTCATCGTCGGCGGTGGCGTCTGGTCCTGGGCTCCAGCATCTGGTTGCGACAACCAGGTAGAAAGGAAAGGGGGAAAAGAGGGAGAAAAGTAACCGTGAGTACTCATCCAAAGTACTCGCAAGCAAGGAGCTACACTACATATGCATGGGTATATGTGTAAAGGGCCATATCGGTCTGAACTGCAGAATGCCAGAATAAGGGGGGGATAGCTAGTCCTGTCAAAGACTACACTTCTGGCAGCCCCCATCTTGCAGCATGTAGAAGAGAGTAGATTGAAGTCCTCCAAGTAGCATCGTATAGCACAATCCTACCCGGCGATCCCCTCCTTGTCGCCCTGTTAGAGAGCGATCACCGGGTTGTATCTGGCACTTGGAAGGGTGTGTTTTAATAAGTATCCGGTTCTAGTTGTCATAAGGTCAAGTTACAACTCCGGGTCGTCCTTTTACGGTGGGACACGGCTATTCGAATAGATAAACTTCCCTGCAGGGGTGCACCACATAACCCAACACGCTCGATCCCATTTGGCCGGACACACTTTTCTGGGTCATGCCCGGCCTCGGAAGATCAACACGTCGCAACCTCACCTAGGCACAACAGAGAGGTCAGCACGCCGGTCTAAATCCTATGGCGCAGGGGTCTGGGCCCATCGCCCATTGCACACCTGCACATTGCGAACGCGGCCGGAAGCAGACCTAGCCTAGCAGGCGTTCCAGTCCAATCTGGCGCGCGCCACTCAGTCGCTGACGTCACAAAGGCTTCGGCTGATACCACGACGTCGAGTGCCCATAACTGTTCCCGCGTAGTTGGTTAGTGCGTATAGACCAAATGGCCAGACTCAGATCAAATACCAAGATCTCGTTAAGCGTGTTAAGTATCCGCGAACGCCCACCAGGGCCAGGCCCACCTCTCTCCTAGGTGGTCTCAACCTGCCCTGTCGCTCCGCCATAAAGTAACAGTTGGGGGCCGTCAGGAACCCAGGCCCACCTCTACCGGGATGGAGCCACCTGTCCTTTCAGCCCCCTCATCAGAATCACTTGCGGGTACTCAACGAGCCGACCCGACTTTAGTCACCACATGTGTCATGTATATAAAGTATATAGTATATACCCGTGATCACCTCCCGAAGTGATCACGACCCAGTAGTATAGCATGGCAGACGGACAAGAGTGTAGGGCCACTGATGGAACACTAGCATCCTATACTAAGCAGTAGGATAGCAGGTAAGGGTAACAACTGTAGCAACAATGACAGGCTACGCATCAGGATAGGATTAACGGAAAGCAGTAACATGCTACACTACTCTAATGCAAGCAGTATAGAGAAGGAATAGGCGATATCTGGTGATCAAGGGGGGGGGCTTGCCTGGTTGCTCTGGCATGAAGGAGGGATCGTCAACACCGTAGTCGAACTGGGGGTCGCCGGCAGTCTCGGGGTCTACCGGAAAGAAGTAACGGTGGGGGAACACAATAAATAACAGAACAATCAAAGCATCACAAAGCGTAACATGGCAATACGTGGTCTAAAGGTGACCTAACGCAGTAATAGGTGATACTGGTGAAGTGGGGAAAACATTCGGTAAAGAATCCCCAGTGTTTCGCATTTTCGGACAAATGAATCGGAGAGGAAAGTTGCGTGTTTGCTATGCTAGGGATGTGTGGCCGACGAACGGGCTGCATATCCGGATTCGTCTCGTCGTTCTGAGCAACTTTCATGTACAAAGTTTTTCCATCCGAGTTATGGATTATTTTCTATTAATTTTTAAAGTTTTAAAACATTTTCTAAATTGTTTTAATTCGAAATTAAATGTTAAATTGCTATGGGTACACAGAGAGTGTACCCAGCTATTTGTATGTGAGGATGGCAGTGGGTCCCAGTTGACTGCTCAGTCAGCAGTTGACTGGTCAACGTGGGCCACGGGGTCCCACCTACCATTGATTGGGCTAGTCCTAGTTAGTAGTTTGACTGGTCAAAGGGCCCAGTGGGGCCCGAGTGTCATTGAGTGATTTTTTTAATAGACTTTTAAACAAAACCGATGAGATTAATTAGGACTGTGGGGTCCGATGTCAGTGGCTGTTAGGGATTTGGTTAGGGGGTTAATGACGTCCACGTCATCGTGGTTATCGCCGGCGAGGAGTTACAGTGCGTCGGCGACGGCAGCAACGCGGGAACCCGCCGGGCTTGCGCTACGGGCATCGGTTCGATGCGCGAAGGGGACCGATGGGTAGCTGGTGGTCGTCCACGTTGACCGGTGGTCGCAGGGCGGCCGGACTTGGCCGGCGTCGACGGCGGAGTCGACATCCGCGGCGGCACGGGCGGCTACCGGAACAGGCGCGGTGGGGCGATGCGAGGCGGGCAGCGGGCGAGTACGGCACGGGGAAGGGAGAAGGGAGTGGAGGCCGGACGTGGCCTCACCGGCATTGGAGAGAAGCGGGGCGGCGAGCCTCGGGAGCGACCGTTGTGGAGGAGGATGGGGACGAGGCGTCGTCGCCGCGTCGGGGAGGCGGACGCAGTCCGGCGGGGAGGAGGACAGGGACGCGGCGACGGCGGGGCAGCGTCAGGCGGCTTCGGGTCCTCGTGCGGCGGCGATGTCGGGTCGCGCGGTTGTCGAGGCGGTGAAGGAGCTGCGGGGCGGAGGCGGCAGCCCTCGGGCGCGGGCGTGCTCGCCGGGGCCGGGAGGAGCAGCGGGGAGGAGGCCGTGGCGTGGGGTGGCCTTCTGCGCCGGCGAGGTGGGGCGACGGGCGGCGGGATCAG
>NC_057802.1:47972032-47979675 GCF_018294505.1 Triticum aestivum
CGGGGTGGGGGGTTAGCAGGGGGCGGCTGGGCCGGCCTGGTTGGCCCGGTGGCCAGCTGGGCCGAAGCGAAGTGAGAGGGGGGTTTGCTTTTCTCCTTTTCTTATTTTTCTTTATTTCTTTGTTTAGACTTTTCCATTTTTTTGTTTTATTTTTGTTCCTTTTTATTTCAGTTTTACAAAAATTAACACTAGCACCTAAATTTGTATTTATAAATATACTACTGCCAGATTAACTTTGGCACCTAAATAAAATAGTTTTGTAATTATTTATTATTTAAAAGTATTTATTAAATAACAGTTTTGCCGCTGTTTTAATTACTATGGTGCATTTAAATACTTTAGAGGAGTGTGGTTTCTACACCAATATTTAGTATGGATTATTTGGCTCACCCCGAACATTTTAGTTTTAATATTTGAAAACTTTTATTGTTTGCTATATTTTGAATTTGAATTTTGAATCGGTTTCGAACTAACGCGAGATTAGCAACAGTAATCGAAATGACATGGCATATTTAGCAGAGAATTACTGTAGCTTGATTGTCCGGGCGTCACAATTCTCCTCCACTACAAGAAATCTCGTCCCGAGATTTAGGTGGTGGTGTAAGGGGGAAAGTTGTGGTTGCGAAATTCTAACGGATCTTCTCGGTCTTGGTTGGTCTTCTCGAAGAGGTCGATCCATTACGTTGATGTCTTCATTCGTCTGCTTCAGGTCATCGTGACAAAGTTGTCATTCTTCCTTCAGGATCTTCATCGTACTTAGGGAAAAATAAGAGGGGAATTCCAAGAGAACGGACCCTACAAGGCTGACTATCTGGTCGATAACATCGAGGAAGGTGGCGGAAAGTAACTCTCGAACTTAAAATTAAGAAAATTTCGAGAGCAAAGTAAGAAGGTATTATGAGAAGTTTAAGCGGGTCGGCAATCGTTCGATTCCTGAACAAAGTGTGAAAGGGGTCCAGATCAACGAGAATAAGTATTGCGTCTGATACCAAAGTATATTACTAGGAAGATGACCCATGAATTATATACGAAATCAAGAACGAGGAATAACTTTGGCAACATGGGGGTACAGGAGAGTCAGGTTTCGATCCTGTGGAACTGTGGGTTATGGGCCCACCATGTGGTTAAAAGTAGGAAGGCTGTTGGCATCTTACACGGTCATGATAGCAAGACATGTCAGAGGGTAGCCTGTCAGTTATGTTGGCAACAACGTTGGTACCAAGGGCGAGGGACAAAGAGAACCATTTTCCTGCTCGTTGAACGAGGCGGACCAATAGGCAAGGTTCTCGTCCATCGGTAGTTACCGGAATGTCACCAACAATAGTAACAGGGTCTTACTGACAGAGTTGTACACCGAGGTGTTTGCACAAGCAGGGAATTAATACTGCTTAGATCATAATGATCACCAGAAACGTTAAACCAACAAATGGAAAGGAAAATATGATTACCAGATTAAACAGAACAATGGAAAGGAAAATGTGTTTAAACACATATTTCAGGGGTATATCCTTCCCAAGGACAAGGGTTAGAAGAGAACCATTTAGGTTAGGGAAGAGGAAGTTCATGACATTACCCAAACAACGGTGTTTGGATAATTGAGCAGCAAACATTTAGCATTGGGCTTCAAATGTTCTTGTTAAAAATCGGAGTACCATAGACATGCTTCGAGATAGCATTGACATGGTCAACAGGTGAAATCAGACTTTGGAAACAAAAAGGATCCATCAGGAACAACTTATAGAATAAGTCTTACAATTTCCTCACGGAAGAATGACTAACCTTGCCAAAAAGGAAACTATAACAATAGGTCCTCCGGCCAGGTGTGTTAGGCATGACATCACCTTACCGATTCATAAATAGACCACTGTTATAACTCTTGGAAATATGTTCCAACCATCATTTCTGACCGAGATTCAGATCTGATTGGTGTCAGGATAACTCAGACTCAGGATGCCTGAGAAGAAAGGTGCAACACAAATTGTCGAAACGACATCGAAGATTCTCGGGAGATGAACTATGGAAGCGAGTTCCAAAACAAGAGTTCATTATTTAACCAAGGAGAGGACGAGAAGGTGGCTGATGGACTCAGCGACAATTCATCGAGAATTCCAAACAGAGGGATTTCCACAATAATGTGAACAAGAAGATGACACTTGTCAATTCAAATGATATAATGTTGTATGCTCGAGGAAAACATACACCATCAATCATTAGTTGAAAGGTGTGCCCGAAATATGACCTTAGGCGGCAAGATCAATGTTAGAGTGACGATTCAATAACCAGCAGTCTAAGAATGAACTGTCGATTGTTAACTTCAAAGCAATAGGGTTGCTAGAAGTTTTGAAGTCGCACATCATAGTTCAATTGTCGGTTTTCCGGTTAGAAACAACACGGGGACCAAGGAATCAACGGATATGGCAACAAGTATCACCTGTATCAAGAATTCTTAAGAGGTGGTGAAATTCTCACGACATTCTTGACATTAAAGATGGTAATACTCCAAGTTAAAGAGGAGCAAATGCTGGATAGCAAGGATCTCAAGGTATAACACAAAACACAGTCAAGTTTGTGTTGGAAGGAAGGCAATAAAGTGGCCAATGATAACACAAATCATCGGGGGCAAGGGTGGAATTTCTCATCATGAATTCAAGTGCTATCCTGGAAGAGCTCAGAATGCCGATCATGATCACGACACATTTGTCGAGATATTTCATGAAGATGTAATCGATTGGCGATGACATCAAGTCAAAGGAATGATGAAGCGAGAGGATATTGGAACCACGGTTATGACACAAATTCAAAATCAAGCTTGCTGCTCAAGGTGAAAGGGTATTATGGGGAAGATCGACGTAAGCTTTGCTCACCGTCGAAAGTTGTGCTCCAGGAAGAAGGACCGGGTGGCACAGTTTAAAATTTAGCACGATAATGATATAGCCAATCAGGCTAGGAATGGCGTGTTTGGGTACAAATTCATAAGTAAAGAAGATTACTAAAGTTGTTGAACCGTAGTGCGGACTCGGTTCAGTTGGTGTCTTTGAGTGTTTAATAACTGAGAGCCCGTGAAAAATTGGAATCAATGAGAATGTAGTATTTGATGAAGAACTCATAAGAAGTTATGATGTTTTGTGTTTATCTCGAGATACCAGGGGGTAATACTCGACGATAGATTAAAGTAAAGGTTGGACAGGTGCAATGATCTGCAGAGGACAAGTGGTTTAACTTGTCTGAGAAATTGAATCAAGGGGAACAGTATGGTCAGAAACACATTTGTAAATGATCAAACCACGGATACAAGAACTTATAACAAGGGGGTAACTATTTTACGAGAAACTTCCATAAGATTTACATCGTGTCCATGGGAACGAACACAAAGTTCAAGGTTGACTCCCACTTCTCTAATGCATAACCTTTCATTCACTTCTCGCCTTCAACGAAGTTGTGTTGAAATTTTATCTGACATATCAACAGTAGAGTATGACCCGTAGTAGTTTCCGGGTTCACACAGATTAGAAAAAGGCATAGGTTCAACCCATCAGGGTCTCTTAGGAACATATGCCACAAACTTCAGGAGTAAATAACACAAGCTCGAAAGCAGAGCATGGTTGGTCAATCAGAGGATAGGATTTACCAATGGAGAAAGAACTTCCAAAGTGATTGGATATGAAGGACGCTATCGGATAAAATCCCACAAAGGATCAGGTGGTCCTCAAGGGATCTGATGTGAGCATCGGTACTCAACCAGAGGAAGATACAATGCGAGGAGATCAAATTATAGAAAAAACCGACTAATTCAATCAAATGCAAAGGAATTATGTTTTCCAAATCAAGAGATCAGAAGCAATGTTCTGATTAGGGATGGATAAGTTGAATAGCCTTAGGGGTACAATCGACGACAATTGGATTGGTTGAGAACCAGCTCATGTTTAAAATGACGTCTGAGCCGGAAAGATAATTTAACAGATGATTGCGTGCATTCGCACTCATGTTGAATCAAAAGGATCAAAATGGCGGCGCCTAAGGATACTAACAAATATTGCCAGACATATGGAAAGCATCCATCATGCAAGCAGACAAGTATTGCAGAGCAATAAGCTACTAAGGATTTTTGGAGGATCGAATAGTATTTCGAAGACCATTGTGAAACACATGAACAACTGGGGGATGAGCGGATACTCGATAAGTGCGAGAATTATCCGTAGGGGTATTCAGGTGACAAAGAACAGCAAGGCAGTAAGCTCAAAGGATTATCGAAACAACGACGAGTATTTCGGGGTATCTTGTAATAACAAGACCAACTGGGGATGAATGTAAGAACAACAACTGCAAGTAGTTATCCATAAGGGTTGACGGTGGAAGGGGAATTGCAAACGCGATGAACACAAGTTCTTGGGTTAACAGCGGAGAGTATCTTCAGGGTCTTCACGTGCAGCAGACGATCATCAGTAATAAGGGGCTCTCCGGGTGAAAGTGATAACGAGATCCTAATGTTAGATTTAGCAAAATTCATTTAACCCGAATAGAAGAGATGTCAGAGTCCCAGAGTATAGGTTGAGCAATAAAAGATCCTACTACCAGCCAATGGCGACGTGGCCCGTAAGACACACAGCCATGCTATTAAAAGTTTTTCAATGACTAGACTCGACTTCGGCCAAGGAGTTGGAAAGGGGGATTCCTACAGGCAGTTGGCTCTGATACCAACTTGTGACGCCCCCGATTCAATCGTACACTAATCATGCACGCAAACGTGTACGATCAAGATCAGGGACTCACGGGAAGATATCACAACACAACTCTAAAAACATAAATAAGTCATACAAGCATCATAATACAAGCCAGGGGCCTCGAGGGCTCGAATACAATTGCTTGATCATAGACGAGTCAGCGGAAGCAACAATATCTGAGTACAGACATGAGTTAAACAAGTTTGCCTTAAGAAGGCTAGCACAAAAGTAGCAACGATCGAAAAGGCAAGGCCTCCTGCCTGGGACCTCCTAACTACTCCTGGTCGTCGTCAGTGGGCTGCACGTAGTAGTAGGCACCTCCGGTGTAGTAGGAGTCATCGTTGGCGGTGGCGTCTGGCTCCTGGGCTCCAGCATCTGGTTGCGACAACCAGGTAGAAAGGAAAGGGGGAAAAGAGGGAGAAAAGCAACCGTGAGTACTCATCCAAAGTACTCGCAAGCAAGGAGCTACACTACATATGCATGGGTATATGTGTAAAGGGCCATATCGGTGGACTGAACTGCAGAATGCCAGAATAAGGGGGGATAGCTAGTCCTGTCGAAGACTATGCTTCTGGCAGCCTCCATCTTGCAGCATTTAGAAGAGAGTAGATTGAAGTCCTCCAAGTAGCATCGTATACCATAATCCTACCCGGCGATCCCCTCCTCGTCGCCCTGTTAGAGAGCGATCACCGGGTTGTATCTGGCACTTGGAAGGGTGTGTTTTATTAAGTATCCGGTTCTAGTTGTCATAAGGTCAAGGTACAACTCCGGGTCGTCCTTTTACCGAGGGACACGGCTATTCGAATAGATAAACTTCCCTGCAGGGGTGCACCACATAACCCAACACGCTCGATCCCATTTGGCCGGACACACTTTTCTGGGTCATGCCTGGCCTTGGAAGATCAACACGTCGCAGCCCCACCTAGGCACAACAGAGAGATCAGCACGCCGGTCTAAATCCTATGGCGCAGGGGTCTGGGCCCATCGCCCATTGCACAGCTAGAACCTAGCCTAGCAGGCGTTCCAGTCCAATCCGGCGCGCGCCACTCAGTCGCTGACGTCACGAAGGCTTCGGCTGATACCACGACGTCGAGTGCCCATAACTGTTCTCGCGTAGTTGGTTAGTGCATATAGATCAAATGGCCAGACTCAGATCAAATACCAAGATCTCGTTAAGCGTGTTAAGTATCCGCGAACGCCGACCAGGGCCAGGCCCACCTCTCTCCTAGGTGGTCTCAACCTGCCATGTCGCTTTGCCATAAAGTAACAGTCGGGGGCCGTCAGGAACCCAGGCCCACCTCTACCGGGATGGAGCCACCTGTCCTTTCAGCCCCCTCATCAGAATCACTTGCGGGTACTCAACGAGCCGACCCGACTTTAGTCACCACATGTGTCATGTATATAAAGTATATAGTATATACCCGTGATCACCTCCCGAAGTGATCACGACCCAGTAGTATAGCATGGCAGACGGACAAGAGTGTAGGGCCACTGATGGAACACTAGCATCCTATACTAAGCAGTAGGATAGCAGGTAAGGGTAACAACTGTAGCAACAATGACAGGCTATGCATCAGTATAGGATTAATCGAAAGCAGTAACATGCTACACTACTCTAATGCAAGCAGTATAGAATAGGCGATATCTGGTGATCAAGGAGGGGGGGGGGCTTGCCTGGTTGCTCTGGCATGAAGGAGGGATCGTCAACACCGTAGTCGAACTGGGGGTCGCCGGCAGTCTCGGGGTCTACCGGAAAGAAGTAACGGAGGGGGAACACAATAAATAACAGAGCAATCAAAGCATCACAAAGCGTAACATGGCAATACGCGGTCTAAAGGTGACCTAACGCATTAATAGGTGATACTAGTGAAGTGGGGAAAACATCCGGTAAAGAATCCCCGGTGTTTCACGTTTTCGGACAGATGAATCGGAGAGGAAAGTTGCGTGTTTGCTATGCTAGGGATGTGTGGCGGACGAACGGGCTGCATATCCGGATTTGTCTCGTCGTTCTGAGCAACTTTCATGTACAAAGTTTTTCCATCCGAGTTATGGATTATTTTCTATTAATATTTAAAGTTTTAAAACATTTTCTAAATTGTTTTAATTCGAAATTAAATGTTAAATTGCTACGGGTACACAGAGAGTGTACCCAGCTATTTGTATGTGAGGATGGCAGTGGGTCCCAGTTGACTGCTCAGTCAGCAGTTGACTGGTCCCTGTTGACTGGTCAACATGGGCCATGGGGTCCCACCTACCATTGACTGGGCTAGTCCTAGTCAGTAGTTTGACTGGTCAAAGGGCCCAGTGGGGCCCGAGTGTCATTGAGTGATTTGTTTAACAGACTTTTAAACAAAACCGATGAGATTAATTAGGACTGTGGGGTCCGATGTCAGTGGCTGTTAGGGATTTGGTTAGGGGTTAATGACGTCCACGTCATCGTGGTTAACGCCGGCGAGGAGTTATAGTGCGCCGGCGACGACAGCAACGTGGGAACCCGCCGGGCTTGCGCTACGGGCGTCGGTTCGATGCGCGAAGGGGACCGATGGGTAGCTGGTGGTCGACCACGTCGACCGGTGGTCGCGGTGCGGCCGGACTTGGCCGGCGTCGACGGCGGAGTCGACATCCGCGGCGGCACAGGCGGCTACCGGAACAGGTGCGGTGGGGCGATGCGAGGCGGGCAGCGGGCGGGTACGGCGCGGGGAAGGGAGAAGGGAGTGGAGGCCGGAGGTGGCCTCACCGGCGTTGGAGAGAAGCGGGGCGGCGAGGCTCGGGGGTGACCGTTGTGGAGGAGGATGGGGACGAGGCGTCGTCGCCGCGTCGGGGAGGCGAACGCAGTCCGGCGGGGAGGAGGACGGGGACGCGGCGACGGCGGGGCAACGTCAGGCGGCTTCGGGTCCTCGTGCGGCGGCGATGTCGGGTCGC